>NW_026885045.1:0-62039 GCF_032173495.1 Musca vetustissima | reverse complement strand
GCTCTCAATTGAGTTGCCATATTTTAGGTAAAAATCAACAGTGCTACCAAATTTCAATGAGAATTTATATCAAAACATATGACAGTACTGTTAAAAAAACAAATATTTTCAAAGATTGTGGATGTTTTTTAATGAATTATTAATAAAATGGAAGAAAAATAATTTTTTCAATAATTTTATCCAAATTCCTTGACATTATTGTTTATTAAATAATAAATTGATTTTGGTTTGCGCAACGTAAAATTTTCTGTCAGAAAATCAAAACAAATAATTGACATTTTGTGCCGCTAACGCCAACTCTTCCGTTTGGTTTTCACGCCGGCGAAAAAGTATGACGCTGACTCGTGACTCTCTGGTTGCGTTTAGACTCTTAGCGTTAGCGGTACAAAATGTCAATTATTTGTTTTCATTTTTTGACAGAAAATTTTACGTTGTGCAAACCAAAATCAATTTATTATTTAATAAACGATAATGACAAGGAACTTGGATAAAATTATTGAAAAAATTATTTTTCTTCCATTTTATTATAAATTTGTCAAAAAACATCCACAGAGTCTAAACGCAACCATAGAGTCTAGAGTCAGCGACAGTCTTTTGCCGTGTGTTTCTTATAGGCAACGGGACATCGCGACGGCTGACGTTCGCGTCTAGCGGCTTGACGCTAGAATAGATTTAATTAATTTTTGCTCAGCGTCATACTCAAATTTTCTCTCTTGCTCTCAATTGAGTTGCCATATCTTAGGTAAAAAAAAGCAGTGCTACCAAATTTCAATGAGAATTTATATCAAAAACATATGGCAGTGCTGTTAAAAAACTGTCGCTGACTCTAGACTCTATGGTTGCGTTTAGACTCTTAATGGTGGGTCTAGGATCAATATTTCGCGGCGTTACAAACATAGTTGTGAAGGGTATAAAAACGGTTCGATACGTGTCGACTCACAGAATTAGAAAATTACGAACGATCGGAATTAATAGCATCATCTCAGCATCAGCCCCCTGGACCTATGCAAGGCATACTTACATGTAGGAGTGGATAAAGAGGCCAGAGATATTCAAACAATTTCGACGCATCGAGGTGTTTATCGAATGAATAGACTCTCTTTTGATATTAGAACCGCACCAAGTGAATTCAATCGGATTTTAGATCAAATTTTACAAGGCCTAGATGGTACAATTTCTTATTTCGACGATATTATTATACATGGTGGCACTATAAAACAATGCGAGGAAAGATTAATCAAATGTTTGGAAGTTTTAAAAGCTAGTCAACTACACGTCAACAAAAATAAGTGCGAATTTTTCAAAACTGAGCTGCAATATTTAGGCTATATTGTCAGCCACAATACAATATCAAAGTGCCCAAGTAAAATCGAAGCCGTAATTAAGACGTAATTAAGACGTAAGACCACAAAACGTTGGTGCGAACATTTCTTGGCATGATTACATATTATTCAAAATTCATTCCGAATGCTTCATCTTTAACGCATCCGTTACGACAGCTGCTGGAAAATGGAAGAAGTTTGTGTGGACATCAAATTGTGAAAACACAGGATAGGGTACTTACACCCTACAACTAGACCTTGCCTGTGACCTGGCATCGGTGCTGTTTTATCTCACATAATAAACGGATAAGAAAGCCCCGTAGCTTTTGCATCCTGAGCCTTAACAAAGGCAGAACAAAATTACAGTTTGTTGAGGCGAGGAGTTTGCTCTACTCCTCGCCGTGGTGGTGTGTTGGTGTTGGGGGGTGCGGTGTGATCAAGTAATTAACTCTTGGGAGCGGGGTGCAAACGACAACAAGTGAACTCCCAAGCAGTTAATGGTGTATGGAAAAGAAAGTTCAAAGGAAATAAAACACAAAAAAGAATTAGTTAAATAATCTTAGTTTTATTGGTGGTATTCTTTTCCTTATTACAACAAATAAATTACCTCTTGTAATTTATGGTGGCGGCGCTGAGACCTGTTAATAACGCGTAGACGTTATTCGACTAGTTAACTCTAAGGAGTTTACATATTCCAATGGGAGAAAAGTGTCGAGCAAGGAGATCAAAACAGCAACAACCACCGCTCGGTGGCATCTGTACTCTACGGTCTCCGCTGAGGGAACTTGCATAGGAGATGCCCGTGGTGTCAATCAGCAGACGTGATTGACTGAGCTCGGGAAGTTGAGTCAGAACGTATCAAACTTATACATTCCGGCCCCCTTGCTACGACCGACAAAGTAGCAATTAACAATTTAATTGGAATATGGGTTAGTAAAATCCATATATGAACGTAAATTCAGATTTCAAGTGAGCTTCATGTTACAAATTTAGTAAACGACACGAGTTTTGTAAACGGGAGATTTGTGTATTCAAACGATATTTTAATTTACTAAGGTGATCTATTATGGATGGGAGATTAGGTGGCAGTCACTGAACCGGTCAGTATATACCCGAATATAGACTTTTGGGCCAATAACGAATTTAAAACTAATTTTGGTGGTTCAGCTTCCAGTATGTGGGGGTAAAGATCAGCGCCAAGTAGCAAATCTATTGGGCTGCCGCCAAAGGAGTCAGCTAAATCTAAAGGAATTTTAGATTTCAAAGTTGCAATAGGAGGATGTGAAAACAATTTCCCCTTGACATTAGGCCGAACAAATGCCTTTGCGTCAACAATTTTAGACGAATTTTTGGGGGAAGACAACTTAAGAGAACACATTTCTCTTGGTGTAGCATGGTTGGATTCTTTCTTCGAATTACCAGAAATGCCAAGTGCATTTTTAAGTTTTTTGCTTACAACAGATACCTTGGAAGAAGGATCAATAATGGCACGAACAGGGTGTGTTTTTCCATTATGAACTATATTTACTACTGCTGTTCCTAAGAGAACATTGGTATCTTGGGAGGGGTTAGGTATGGGCGGTTTAACTACGTTTTTATTCGAAGAAGGGTGCGACGAAGTACAATTAGATACTCGACTATTAACATTTGTAAAAGTCGGTGGCTTGTCCGAAGAACGGGACAACAAGGTCTTTCCTCGACTTTTGACCTTTGTGAATGCCGGAGGTGAATTGGAGGGAGTAACAACTTTATTGATTGGTGACCGGTGAAGAAGGCTGTGGTGCCTTTGTTTGCATGAGGTGCAACTATGTTTGCTTTTGCACGTTTTGACTACATGTCCACGAGACAAACAATTTACACAACATTTATTTTTCTTAACAATCGAGAATTTGTCCTCAAACGAAAATTTTAGAAACTGGGGGCAGAGTCGAAGATTGTGGCTCTGGTCAGGACAAATGGTACAAGAAGATTTGGAGGGTGAATTTATAACTCGAGGTGGGGTAACACATTTAGAATGATGTGCCGCCAACAATTTATTGGGGGGAATGAGGTGTAGCGATATTACTAGGTGAGGGGGAATGCATTTTCTTTGGCAACAACTTACTTTTGGAGGGGAGGATGTGCTCTAAACAAGTCAATGTTTGTATCCTCTCTGTGAGGAAAGCATCTAATTCTACCCATGAAGACAACGACGTTTTATTTTTTATACATTGCTCCCACAGAGTCAAAGTCAATTTTGGCAAACGCTGCAAACAAAAGTAAACAACAATCGGATACCAATGATCCGTGGTGACGTCATAGACTGACATTGCAGCAAGGCAACTATTTATCCCACTTTGGATAGTTTTAAGGCCAGAAATAGTTTCATTGTCTATGGAGGGGATTTGAAACAAACATTTGAGATGACAATTTACCACAATTCGTTTATTGTCATACGTATCAGACAAAGCTTTCCACGCTAAAGGGAAACTAGAATTGGTGAGTGGAAATCTGGAAACGATTTCACGAGATTCAACGGTGGTCTTCTGTATTAGGTGACACAGACGTTCAATGTCTGATATTTGAGAATTATTTACAAACATGGTGGTGAAAAGATCGCGAAAGGTGGGCCAAGATATAAAATCACCAGAAAAAACTTCAATGCCGATAGGTGGGACAACAAGACTATGATTATCGACAGGTGGATTGGTGTAGCTATTGGTGGTGGAAGAATTTTGCAATTCACAAGCAATTCACAAGAATTTTGCAATTCACAAGCAACTATAGGGGTGGTGGAATGCACAGCATTCGAAGTTGAAGGTGGAGACAAGGTGATAGGTGTCTTATAATAGTGACAATTTGATGGAGATGGTGAAACTGGAGGAGATTGTGTAACTGGTGGAGCTATAGCAGGGGAACAATTACTTTGAAGGTGATTGAGATGCCGATTTATGGTGGATAGACACCAGGAATACGCAATAAATGCAGTATTATATTTTTCTTCGACGACATCAATTATATCAACCTGTGCATTCGGAGATGTCGCAAGGTATGTTTTGCACTCCTCATAGGTGCACTGAACTTTATCCCATAACTCTCGAATTTCTGTATTGCGAATTTCGAGGTTGTATGTTGAATACTGGGATTCTGGAATTTTTTCAAAGAATTCCACACTTTTGACAACAATGTCCGGGGCTCTATGAAGCGTGTGAGAGGAGTTATCGACATTATGTAAGGTGAAGAGAGGAGACAACACAATAGATAATATAATAATAATGCCGAAAGACAAAAAATACTGTATAAACAATAAAGTATGGAGGAATAGTAATTGAATGACTACAAATGTTGCTATAGCTCAAAATATATTTCAGCAAAAACTCAAAAATATGGACAAAATGTGTAACATATTGCAAAAGTCTATATTAAAGTAGTACAAAGTGAAGACAATTTTGAAGAATTTCTTCACGATGCCAACTACTTTAAAAAGACCTCAAAAAACAAGTATTTTTTAAATTTTCTTCAAATTATACAAAATCTACCAATTGTAGGGTGTAGTTGAGGAGGTGAATGCAAATAATAGGGTGCGGTTGTCCAAAAAGCAAACAAGAATATATCCACTGAGCAAAATTAATGTTTAAAAACAAAACAACAATATATTTAATTGTCAAAAACAATATTAGCAAGTAATTTTGCTTGGATATATGTAACAACGGCCGATTATAGGGTGCAAATGTCCAAAATATGTAGATAATTCTACAACAAGATTTCAAATATACAAAGTTGTGGAGTAAAACACGACTACAATGGATAAAATTGCCAAACTAATAGGAAAAACAAGTATTTCCTTACTCCGAATAATGTACGAAATTGCCAAGTGTAGGGTGCAAAAGTCCGAAAATGCTGAAAGCCTCACAAAAATGACTAATATTCAATGGGTGGAATTGAAAACAACAACAAATAGGGAGACATATTCAAAAAATTATTATTTTCACAAGCATTCTTAATGCTTCAATTGTGTGCAATAGCTGCCGAATGTGAATTTTTCCAAAAATATCAAAAACCCTACTACCAATCAGTATTTATTCAAAAAATATAAAAAATATATTTTTAATATAATTTGCTATTGAAAATTCCCAATTTTAGTCGCTTGGTACCACTGTAGTGTGGTGAATAACGAATATCACACAAAACAGAATAAAACACAAGCGACGCTAGCAGCGAAATGGCTATGCGTAAGCAGCTACGCACCCACACAACACACGTCGCGAGAAACGATCCAACAGTGAGAGTTGGAGTCGACAACAATTGTTGGTATATTTTCTGTTATACCAAGGTGACGCTAGAAAAAGGCGCGTGGAATACACGTGTGTTGTTATTGCAAAATGACGAGACAAATTCTGCAGTGAGAACTGACCAACGTGAGAACAATAACAACAACAGAAGAAAGTTTGGTTGGTGATGGATCTATACAACAAAGAAACCAAACAACAAGATCGTGGACTGTTAGGGTGATTGTTGTTATTGTATATTTGGTAATGCAAATTTAGAATAAATGAATAACAACAGCAAAAAATCGTTTGGTTGGGGAATAATACAACAACAAATAAACCAAACGAAAAATAGGAGGAGAAGAGTTTTTTATGTTGTTATTGCAAATATTAGAATGTAATTTCTTTACTTGGATAACAAAGGAGGGGGATAACAACAAGACTAATTCGTTTGAGGTAAAAACAGCAAATAATTCAAACGAACAATATAGGGAGAGGTGATTTTTGTTGTTAGTACAATATGTTAAATCGAGAAAAAACGAATATGTTTGGTTGGTGAGGGTAAAGAACAACAAGTAAACCAAACAGACAATATGTGGAGTTGTGATGATTAGTAATTTAACTGCAGAGAGTCGAATGGAAATATTGTGTGTTGTTATTGCAATATTATTTCTAATTCCCACTAAAGGATTTTTAAATGAGAATCGATGAACAAATATAAGACGACGAGTGGTGGTAACAACAACACCGAATGTTTTTGTATGTTCAACGCGACGTAGGGTGATCAGTACAAGGCGATAAAATGCAAATATTTTGTATGGGAGAAAGTATGTATTAAAAAAGGAGTGGTAGTGTAAGTCGACTAAAACGACTTAAATTGTACAAGAAATGAGAACGGGTGATGTGTGTTGCTATGGTGAGATTAAAATAGGAAATTTAGAGCAAACAAACAGCAACAACACGGATTTGTTCTCCAGCGATTAACGATGCTTTATATGATCACTACACTAGAAACAAATGTGGACTGTATTTTTGGTGAATAGGTGAACGATTGAAAGCACACGCGTAGGGATAACTGGAAGCCGACCAATGCCAATTAAATTTCGATAAAAATTGGCAAACAAACAAAAAGACTAACACTCGCGGTAGCTCACTTTTAACGAAATCTGAGTTTACGTACCTGGTGTTAGTATGGTGATTTGTTGATGTGGTGATGAGAGATGATTCAAAATAACAATTTCTCCGTCAGCAACAAAAACAACAAGGTGACTGGCTTCAATCCGTGCAAACAACTGGTTAAGATCTGGCTCGATGCGACCAAATGTTTAGTCGAGGGACTTGCTCTTCTCCTCACCGTGTGGTGATGGAGGGGGGTGATCAAATAATTAACTCGAGGGAGCGGGGGTTAAGAACTCAACAACAAGAACTCCCAAGCGGTTAATGGTGTAAGTGGTGATACGCGCATGTTGGTGCAAATATAGAAAAGAGATGAAAGCACAAGAAATAAAACGCAAGAGATAATTAGTTAAATTATTCTAAGTTCTTGGATTTATTGGAGATTCTTCTTCTTTTCGTATAACAACAAATAAATTACCTTTGTAATTTGGGGCCGCGACAGAGGCCTGTTAGTGCTAACACGTAGATGTTAGCTCGACAAGAGTTAGTTAGCAAGTTAACTCTAAGGAGGTTAAACGACAAGTCAACTCTATGGAGGTTGGTCGACAAGTTAACTCTAAGGAGGTTAAACGACAAGTCAACTCTATGGAGGTTGGTCGACAAGGATCGGTTGTCGTTTACTACTACATTTACATATTCCAATGGGAGAAAAGTGTCGAGCAAGGAGAGCAAAACAGCAACAACCACCGCTCGGTGGCATCTGCACTCTACGGTCTCCGCTGAGGGAACTTTCAGAGGAGATGCCCGTGGTGTCAATCAGCAGACGTGATTGACTGAGCTCGGAAGTTGAGTCAGAACGTATCAAACTTATACACAGTCAATTGGATCGTGAAGCTTTGGCAATTGTGTATGCTGTTGACAAATTTTTTAAGTACATTACGGACAACCGTCCACTTTCTAGAATTTTTCACCAAAGCAAGACTACTAAGGTATGCGTCTTTTCTACAAAATTTTAATTATAAAGTTGTTCATCGCAGAGGCATCGATAATTCAAATGCTGATTGCTTGTTCAGAGTTCCAATAGAGGCAAATAGCGAATTCAAACATTTTTTGGACGAAGAAGTCAAAAACATTCAAGATCAAATCATCAATCAAATTTCTTCCTCATCCGTTACGGCTGTAACAATAGCAAAGGAGACAGAAAACGATCCTGATTTGGCCACATTGAAAGTAGACTTTCTGAGCGGAAAAACATGGATCCAAGCTATTCTTTGCAAGATGGGGTTATATTTCGTGGCGATCGTGTGGTCATCCCTCTAAGTCTACGTCCATATATCCTCAATGAACTACATCATACACACATAAGCCCCAACCACTGACCATTTTTTCTATTCACGGTCTTCGAAAGGTACATCCAAATATTGAAGTGCAATTTTTGAAAAAATACCACAAATTGTTTTACGATACAAAACAACGCCATTAGCGAATGGAAAGAGCCCTGCTGAAATATATCTTGGTCGTGTTTTAAAAATTAAATTGGATACGCAATATAGTTTAAAGTACGCCAATAAGCCTGGGAGAGAGAGTACAAGTCCGTTGGTACGACAAAAACAAGTTTACGTGGAAGTTTGGAGTGGTGATTCGCAAATTTGGAAATCTAAACTATAAAACTAAGCTTAGTAATGGTTACGAGGTGAAACGTCACATTCACCAAATGTACAAATCTGACGTTGCAAAACCCCAAAAATCGATTACATTCGCTGATGATGTTGAACCAAAAACAAATCCTGCTTTTGATGAAATCAGAATTGAACTTACAGTTTCGAATCCAGTCAACATTCCAGTCGTTACACAATCGCAAACTTCAACACCAGAAACACCAACATCATTAAGGCGTTCAAGTCGAAGAAGAAGGCCTCCTGTTCATTTTTCAGACCATGTCCAACATTAGCCTGGGAGATTGCGGTGTTTTTCATTATGTATATATTATTATTTTATGGCAACCCTGAAATGTTAAATTTTCTTAATGGATACAAATGTATGTTTGGTACTAAATTAATAGCCTTTTACATTCTAGTTACTGTTAGCATACAGTACTTTATGCTTCATTCTAAATATCAACTAGGGATAAGTAAATCGACTTTCGACTAATCGATTAATCGACTTTTTGTATTGAAAAGTCTAAAAGTCGAAGTCGACTTTTGATCTATGAGAAAATTGTAAAGTCGACTTTTCAAGATCGATTTTCGATTTTCTTCATAAATACTTGTTTTTTTTATCACAAAGCTCAAATTGCCCAAAAATTGCACTTTCCGGAAATTTGCATAATCTGTTAACAATAATTCATATAAAAAATCTAATTTTTAGTCGATTTTGCAGAAGTCAGTTTTGACAAAATCGAAAGATCGAAAAGTCGACTTTTTAGTCAAAGGCAAACATCGAAAAGTTTAAAAATCGACTTTTTGGTCAGAAGCAAAAATCGAAAAATTTAAAAGTCGACTTATGTGCTTGACTACGTATCCCTACTATCAACCAGTACAAAAGTTCGATCTTCATTTTAATATTTTATATTAACTTTGTTATGATAATTATTTTTAATAAAGAATATTGAATTAAATCTTATTCAACGCTGCTAATTTCTATTTCAAAATACACAATAATAAGTTTTTATTTAAATACCATTTTTTCTTTTTGGATAAACTTGTTAAAGTTTACATAATAAAAAAAATGTCATATCATTCACAGGTTTCTTATAAATTTATTAAAACATGTCCTCTTATTTACAATTTTATATAATATTTATCAGCGAGTGTTCCCGTTCATCAAAAATTGCTTTGGCATAGTTTATCTGAAAATAAAATAGAGACTTTTATTAGTTAATATTATTGTATATTTCGGATTAATGTTTTAAGGCAAAATTTTAACATCGGGCTTATTAATTTAGCATTATTATTATCATATTTATATTCAAAAGAAAATAGAATTAGCTTCCAAACAAGGAATTGCCTATATTAAACCAGATATCGCCAGAGATTTTTTTCTTCAAAATCATACATTTCATTTTGAAACCTAAATATTTTAAAAATAATGGAGACAGAAAACAATAAAATAATTTATAGAAATTCACTGAGATAACGGATGTTTTCTAGCAGTGGTATTGTCATTGTTGGCGTTCTTTTAAAAATATGGTGGCACTAAATGAGTAAATGCCTATTTAATATAGACATCAGTTCTCAAATAGGCTTTAATAAAACACACTAGAAGTATTTAACCGACATTTTGAAAAATTATAAAAGTAAATTGAAATGTAGACCGGATAAATTATACGAACGAAAACTCTCTTTAGTAGAACACACAACTAAACAAATTCTTGGATATCAACATGAAGTATTGAGTACAATGGATGGTGTTAAAGAATCTATCCTAATTTTTAGCTACGGGTTTGATGGTTCTAACGGTCACAGCTTCGTCCCTATGTTTATAACCGTCATCAATTACATTAGATTTGATACCCATTCGGAATCAAAAATATACCTAAAGCATTTCATTGATATTTCTTTTCATAGTAGGGAGGATTAGTCACCTCGCAAAGACAATAATTCATAAATATACTTAAATATCTAATTAAATATCAAAATTGAAAGTTAATTTATAAATAACATTAATAAAAATGGAACCCAATTACGATGAAGATACTGAATGGAATGATGTCTTGCGTGCCAAAGGCATGCATGATTGATGAGACCATACAAAAACGTACCGACCTGGTTGGTGAACGTAAAAATATGGAAGACATGAACCTGGATGAATTAGATGAACTGGAAAAGTCCGAAGATGAAGAAGTCCTCGAACTGTATCGTCAACAACGTATAGGCGAAATGAGACCATTCGTCGAGTAAGCTAAATTTGATACAGTATGTGAAATTGCTGGCTGTGATTATGTCGATGAGGTGACCAAAGCTTGTGAGTGAATATGGGTAGTATTGCATCTATATGCCAATGGTGTGCCACTGTGTTCACTTATCCACCATCACATGCAGGCATTGGCTGCACGTTATCCACATGTATACCCAATTTCCCCGAAAAGAATTGCCCAACTGTGTTCGTTTACTTTGAGGGACAACTGAGAAAACAATATGTTGGTCCCTTGGAATTGTGTCAGTTTTTACACATGATGAATTGGAATATATGTTGGGACAAGCAGGTGCAGTATTAAGGATAAAATGTTTGCCGATTTGGAAAATCAAATTGATTTCGATTAGGAAACAACAAATATTGGTTTTGTTTTATTTAAATGTCTTGAGTCACATACATATATTTTTTATAATAAAAAAAATATAAGGAAAAAATTGGGAGGTAACGTTAAATGGGGACTACTTTTAAAACTTGGCTAAAACTAATAGTTTTTGGTAGTAAGAATTGCAACCCGAAGACCTCAAGCTCTTCTATATGAAGACTTCCAGCTCAATTGCAACCCGAATTGTTGTGAAAATTTTCGAATATTAGAATTGACTAGCGCTTCCTTTTTCCTATTATGTATTATATTTCTACACACCAAATTTAGTGATAGCACTTCGGAAAATGTTTTTTTTTTTGCCAATAAAATACTGAATTAGTTCCATAGTGTATTGTAATAATGTAGGTTTGTATCTCTCTACAGTTTTTATACTTTTAGGATAAATATGTTATTCACATATATAATTTATATGATATTACATAAGCTAACAGATTACAACGCACATTTTACACATTGCTATGTGTTGTTGCTTAGGGTCAAAAAACATAAGGAGTGTTTGGGTATTGCTAGTTTCAGAAACAAAGCCTGACATTATCCGCATATACAATTATAGGATTAACCTCGGATTTCCATGCCTATTTAAAATAACAACATATACACTGGTGCGAAATCTAAGCCGTTCATTGTTGATTTTTTGCCACTATTTTTTCAGTTTTAGTATTTGATCACGAAACTTTGTGAAATTTCGGAAATTGACAAATCAACAACAAAACTAATATATACATTTATTAATTTGTTATTGTAACAAATTTATCACATGTCGCTGGCTATATTTGTCTCTCCTGTAAAATTGTAAAATATGAACTTATTGCCTCAACATTAAAATAAATTTAAAACTAAAACATTAAAAAAGTTTTTATTTATTCAATGTGCATTCTTGACTATTGTATATTAAATAGGATATCGTCAGCTAAAATGCAAAAAGGCGTAACTAACAAAAAATTGAAAATTGACTTTTTGAATGAATATTGTGAATGTCAATAAACTACATGTGTTGACAAAGTTTTACACGTCTGCGGTCAAAAATGGAGCTTCTATTAACAAAAACAAAAAGACTTAACTACAAGTGGGTTTATTGATAAATGCAAAAAGGCGTAACTAACAAAAAATTCATTTTCAAAATTCAAATTCAAAATTTTTTACTTAATTGTTATGACTGCCATTAAACTAAATAACTAAATTTCTTAAAAAAAATATAGTCTATTATTCGTCATATGCAATATCACCCCGCCGGGCATACTTTTTCATTTCACATGACATGTTTATAGTTTTCATTCAAAACTGTTTTTTGCTTCTCCTACACAATTATGCTTTTGTTAGTTACCCCTTTTGCATTTTAGCTAACGATATATAATATTTGATTAATTTTTTATTATTTTCATATTTTATAGCAGACCCGGCAAAGGTTGTTTTGCCGTATCAGAATTGGTTTGGTAAAAATTAAAGAATTCATGAAAAAAAAATAAATTTAAAAAATATTTACCATTTTATTTATGTCAAATTTCCGGTATAACAAATACGCATAATATTTTCCTCACTACGGTAATATTTTAAGAAATATTGTTATTGTTAAATATTACATTATGTCAGTATGTGTGGTATTTCAGTTTATCAATTTGTCGAACTTATTCCACCAAACATTTTTCAGGAGAAGGTCAAGTTTTGATCTAACTACTCTTACCTCAAGAGATAATTTAGTATACATAAGTCAATTCATAAGTCCTTTGAATCAAAATTGGTGCAATCGTCCTTGAGTTATAAAAGGTGTAAATAACACAACATTCCAAATTTTCTTTGGTAAAACTTTTTCAACCGTAGGCAAATTTGAGTCAAATTGGTGCAGTCGTTCTCAATGGAAACATTTTTCACATTAAGAAAAATATATAAAGAATCTAATGCACAATTTTCTCCATGTAGGATTCGAATTCATATAAATACTTCCCGAATAAAAGAAAATGTTAAAAAACACCTTCCATAGCTAGCTAAGTTGTTGAGGTATTTGTAATCTTTTGTAGCATTTATTGAACATTTTAAATGGATATTTTGTATATCCTACATTTTGGTATGCCAGGTTTTATACAAAAAAAAAAAAAAAAAAAAAAAACAATTGGCTCACAATTATTGTGAGTTTTTAAGCCTCCTTATCTTTGGTCCATATGTTGCATAGTGTAATTTTAGGTACTTTGAAAGGAACTTCTCTGTAAATTGTCGGTATAGTATCACTTTATGCTACATAGCCCACGTAATGGTAGGCAAGTCGCTACTCTTTCAAAATATGTTTTTCAAGTATTTTTCTCAAAATTTTCTTTTATAAAATCCTTCCCATTTCAATTAAAGATATTTAAAAAAATTTTTAGTCCAATTGGTCCCTCCGTTCTCAACATGATGAGTTACTTATTTTTTTTCATTTCACTCCCACGCGCTACTCACGAAAACAGGTTATGTATGAATTGGTGTCGGAGTACTTAATGTCGATTAAGCACCCAATCTCTAATCGGGCAAAACGTAAAGAAACTATATAGAGCGCCATCTGTCGGGCAAACATAAAATTAAACAGAAACACTCACCACGCCTCATAAAGCATATACATAAAGATTGGTCAAAATCGGTACAGTGGTTCTTGAGTTACGGTGCAAAAACACAAAAATACTAAATATTGCGCCATCTGTCGGATGAACCTAAAACTACACAGAAACACTCTTCACGCCCCATAGAGCCTGTACATTAAATTTTGTCAAAATCGGTGCAGTAGTTTTTGAGTTTAGCGATCACGAACATACACGTATATATATATATAGATAATTAATCATTACTTATATAGTGTTTAATTAATTCAATTTCATTTTCTGAGTCATTAAGAATATTTATATATGTAGGGGAGACTTAGATACATTCGGCGATGACGTTTTCGATATGAAGCACTCGTTATTCATCACTAGCTTTGATCCAAAGGTATCGAATACAAAAATGAATAACTGTCACAAAGTTTGAAATCTGTAGTTAATAAGCTTATTTAGATGCACGTTCCTTTTTTGGTTTTGTAATATTTCCATTCCATTTCGTAAACTTTTAAAATTTTAAGGCAGTATAAATATAAAGTAATTGATTACAATGTATATTCTTATAAATATATAATAAGAACTAGCTGACCCGGGAAACGTTGTTTTGCCTTATCAATATTGGATCAATATATGGTTGGTAAAAAACATTTGCCACTAATTTTATGTCAATAAAAAGTATTAACTGATATCCCAATACAGGCCCAAGCACATAACAAATATTTTTTAATAGAAGATCATGTTTTGTTATTGCTCCAACGTTTTTTCATTATCTTATATGTCCCTTCTTGAAGGATTCTTAATTACAATGACATTTTGTTCATGTCCAACTGTTCTTTTGATTTTTATATTGAAATCAGTATATAACTCGAAAAATTTTAGATTTGGCATAGAAATTTAGTGGTTTTCGCTCAGTTATAGGTATATTTCATTTTTAAATAAATTGTTAATTAGTTTATATATAGTTTGCTATATATTTTATAAATAGTTTTTGACAGTTATGGGAGATGAGTTTGGCCAATGTTGACGACGTAGACCGTCTTTTAATTGTAAATGCCTATTTTATATCTTAACTCTTAATCGTCAAATGTTGTAATCGGATTTGCTATATCCTCATATTTTTAACAACTTGATTTTAATTTAACATTTGAGTAAGTTGCTGTTTAATCCTTTATGGCCCAATGTTGCCCATAGGCAACAAAATGTTCTAGAGCTTTTATTTAATACGCGGCAAGTAAATGTATATTTTTGGATTACATATTTTATGAGCTGATTATAGACGACACATATCAAAATTCTAAAAAAATGAATTTTTTGTTGATATTGGACTTTTATTTATCGGAAATAAGGTACCGTATCTACCGAATGTAACGATGTAGCGACGTCAAATTTTGTTCATATCCTATTTAGGATAGTTACATTAAATCTGTGCATATGTACCCTTACAATTGCATGTCAATGTTCACTCGAAGGAACATACTCATGTCTTTCTACAACCTATGCTAAATTTAATTTCATTCGGGCAAATTTAGTGTCGTCTGCGTACCATGGGACACATTTATGGAAAACTATGTATAGTAAAATTGATACATAATATTCTGTACGTCACAAAAATGCGACCTGTACTTTGTTTACAATATAACATGGGCAGACAGACAAATTTCGTCCAAATCTAAAGCTATATAGAGCTTTGGTGTACCATTTACATAAACTCGGACGAAAATATATATGGTAGGTATATCGAATTTTTTTTCCCGAAACTTACCACTCATCATTCTAGGCTCAATTCTGTACGCCATGCCAAATTTCGTGCAAATCGAAGGATATATAGGGACTTTGGTGCACCATTTACATAAAATCGGACGAAAATATATATGTGAGCTATATCTAAAACTGAACCGATTTTCACGAGTCTTAGCACACATCATTCTAGACTCAATTAAACACGCTATACCAAATTTCGTGCACTATTTACCTAAAATCGGACGAAAATGTATATGGGAGCTTTATCTGAATCTGATCCGATTTTCACGAAATTTAACACACATCGCCCTAGGCTTTATTTAGTACGCTATGCCAAATTTCATGTAAATCGAAAGTTATATAAGGACTTTGGTGCACAATTTACATAAAATCGGACGAAAATATATATGTGAGCTATATCTAAATCTGAACCGATTTTTCCCAATTTCAATAGGGGTCGTCCTTGGGCCATATAAATGAGCTGTGCCAAATTTCATCCAATTCGAATCAAAAATGCGACCTGTACTTTGTTTACAATTTAACATGGACAGACGGACATGCATAAATCGACTTAAAAAGTGATTCTGTGCATATTCTCAAAAGGAACCATGTGTCTATCTCGTTTCCTTTCGCCTGTTACAAACGTATGCACAAAGACATAATACCCTATACCACAGTGTGGTGAAGGGTATAAAAATAATACAATTTTGACAAATATGAAAATAGGACTTCATATCCAACAGCTAAAGAAAATAAGACAAAACTTCAAATATCTGACGTGAATACTAATATGTTAATGATCGCATTATTAGTATTAGAACATACATGAACATATAAATTTTCATATACAATAGTTTTTTCATGGCAATGACAATCCAATTAATTGTAGAAAATTTACATATTTTGAGAATTTTCCATAATTGACAATTACTTTAAGATATTATACGCTGCCAATTTTCGCCCAAAATGTGTCCAAAAAGAACTATGAAGGGATGAAATCATAAAAGTTCAATATAAAACGTGTGGAAATGCTAATATCTTCCAAAATATATTTGCAACATTTTCGCGGATTTTTCTCAAAATTTTCTTTCATTGAACCCTTTCAACTTCAATTACAGACTACTAACAGAAACTTTAAGTCAAATCGGTCCAGCCGTTTCTTTAAAATAATTTTTGCAAGATTTTCGCGAATTTTTCTCAAAATTTTCTTTCATAAAAACCTTCCCACTGTAATTACCGACAACTGAAAGAAATTTTGAGTGAAATCGGTCCAGCCGTTCTCAATTGATGCGTTAGTATACATTTTTCTTGCTCCATTTTTATATATATAGATAATAGAAAAAAACGAAAAAAACTATAGAAAGTACCTTTGGGGTACATTCGGCATATTAAAGTGGGGTACATTCGGCCATATACGGAATGTGCCATATTACTTGTATACACTTTTTCTGGGTTTGTCTTTAATAATAATCTATTAATATGGTTCGATATTACATATATAAGATTGATGGCATGTGTTTTTTTAAAATCGGTGTAAATCACAAACTTCACACTTTGAAAATAAAATAATATACTCAACGAGTTTAAAATTTAGCGTCTGAAATCACTAAATATAAAGCAAGTAAATAAATATAAACACGAAGAATATTGGTAGGGGTTTGAGCTTTCTATTTTTTTTTATCGCCTTTCCCATGTCGAGAGTCCCATGTTTGAGAGTGGAATAGAAACTCAGTTACAGAATCTACTTCAACAGTCAGTTTGATATTATGTTTCACTACTCGTTTAAAAAATATTAGAATTTATAAGTTCTACGCTCATACAAAAACCTACATTAGAGTATACAAAATTATTAAGTGACTAAGTAAAATGCCCATAGAACATTTATTCTAAAACTAATATTTTTAACACCATCATTGTATTCAACATACTACGTCTACTTTTTAATGTAGACAATCGAATTTTTTTAACCTGATAGTGTAAGATGGCAACACAAAACAAAAACTAGAAATTGTTTCTGCACTAATTCGATTTTACAACAGAACCGTATTCTAATATATGTCAAACCAGAGACGTAAATAGTTGTTTCGTTATATATGGATCGGAGAATTTTTTAGCCCACGGTTTTATAAATCCTAAGACACCTTGGGATTTATTTACCATAGATATAACATGATTTTTAGAATTTAATTTTGGATCCATTAAAATACCAAAATCAACCAAAAATTCTATATATTTTATCTTATCAAAGAAGTATTTCTAGAAAAAGCCATATGTTTACATTTGTTTAAATTCAAGTCCATACAATTTAAGCTGCAACTTTGAAATTACCTATTTAAGTCATGCTGAAGTAATTCAGCTTGGTTTTCCGAAAGATGGGTAATGAACAACTTGACATCATCTGCATACATTAGCAATTTGGAATGCGATACAGAACTTGCAAATCATTTACAAACAATAGAAATAGAATCCCGCCTATGTGAATTCATTGCGGAACAACTGATGGAACATTAATAGATTTTGAAAGACATCCCTCAAACAAAACTAGTTGTGACCTATGTTGATATCCAATTTACTAAATCTATACTCAAGCCAAGCCTCAATTTATAAAGTGAAAGTTCATTTAGCAACAGAATAGGTAGAATAGTCTATAGAAGAGTCAAATTTTTTATATTTTCTAAAAAGTTAATTTTTTGATTTTTTTATGTTTGACAGTTCGCGTGTATTCCATGAGTGTCTATCAAGGTCTAAGCAGAATGTTGAATGTCGCGTTGAGTCATCCGTCGCTTTATGTGTTATAGAAAATATAACAACCACAAGTAAACGATAATACTAATTTGAAGTTTAACTTTTAAACCTTTTGCATGCGTAAACGCGATAACAAAAAATGCTAAACGCGTTCTAACAGTAGAAACACATTCGGAAATAAATTAGTTTAGCATAACATAAAATGTATATATTGTAAACTCGAGATCAATATGACTCTTACAAATGCATATAGCGGTCAAATTTACAAATGAGATGAGTTAAGTTTGCTAAAGCTTGTTTTTTTCAGCTAAAAGTAGTTTTGAATGAATTTAAAGAATTGTCAGAAATTAAATAATTATGGGCGATAACTATCTTCAGGAATGCTAATGGGAGGTATTCCTATTAATTCAAAATGAATCTCTCATGATTATTTAATAAATTATTTTTTTGGGGATTAATGTCACAAAACCGACTAATAATTTCAGAAGTAGATTAATTTAAATTCACATTACATGTCAAAGGATTAAGAGCTTCTGATTCTGGCAATTGAAGCTACTTTACATATAGCATATTAATCAGATATATGATTTAATTGAATAAAGTTAGAAGATGTTAGAATATTTGGCATCAACTGCAATGAGAAAGCCATCACTGATGGAAGCATATAGCATCGTAAAAAGTAACTTCCTTAAATTTTTTATTTAATATAATAGTTTATATCATCAACCGTAGTATCCGGTGCAAACCGTTACTAATGGTCTTTGGGAAGATTGTGTTATTTTACCAGTTAAAGCCACTGAAGATTCACCAGATATAGGAAGTAATAACTCCTGTATTCCATGAGTAGTTTTCGCCAGACAAGGGATAGCAACACTCATAGTTTTAGGAGTTATTGCTCCTTCCAATATGCCCTTTCTGTCTTCAGTAGTTGCCTTCATCATAATACTAGCATACGACTGGCTATAAACAGCTTCAGTTGTATCTATGACGTGATGTAGGGGAGACTGGGGCACCTTCGGCACTTTTTGTTTAGAGCTTTATTTCTCAGTACTTATTCAACATATATAAAAACTTTATGATTGATTATTTTCCTGATACTTAGTTATAAAAACTAGTACCAAAAACATATAATATACTAGCATATGCCCACTACTTTGTTAGCGGATCTTTTAAATTTATAGTTAAAATACACAAAAAACACTTTATTACTTCCGGTACTCAGTGGCTTTTTTGTATAGGATTACTTATTTGTATATTAAGTCCCGTCTGTTTCACTACATCGGAAGTTTAAACCAGTATAGGTCAATGTTGGCTTGGAAATTATATTTCAACTGTAAATGTCCGTAATTTTTAGTACACATTTTCGAACAACATTCGAACACCATTGCCTCTTTATACTATTTTTAGTGTGAATTTCCAAAAACAAATTAAGTATTATATTTAATGCGAAGCATTGTTTTTCATACAAAATGCTTTGTACCAAATTTCAGAATTCTATCCCCACCCGTACCGCAGTACCTTTTAGAACATATTCCTGGATATGTAGAAATTTATTTATGTAGAAATGTTTGCTCAGTGGCATTTTTAGATCCATTTGTTAAGAATTTAGTATTTCCATGCCTTTTAGAATCCGTTTAATACAAAACTTTACGAATACACTATTTTCTTGCTCACATAAATTGTCCACTCTTAGTACAAATATTTAGTATATTTCTATTCTGACCATTCACATTATAATATAGTATTTAGTACCAATTTAAAGAATATTTATGAACAAAATTTCTATTTAAAATAGCTTCCTTATTAAAACCGTTCCGGCGTAATACAGTTTTAAGTACCATTTTAGTACAAAGTTCTAAAAATATGTTTGCTGAACATTATATGTGTAATATCTTAGTCTACATACCAAATTTTATATATGTATCTCTAGCGGTTCCATTCAAATATAATATTCAGTGCTTTTTAATACTTATGAGTACTAAATTCCAAAATTCGATCGTCGTAGGCGAAGCTGCGTACCAAATTTCAGAGTTCTATATCCAAGCGTTCTGCAGTAATAAAGTTTTTAGTACTTTTTAGTACCATTTTAGCACTAATTTCCAAAAAATATTTTTGCGCCGAATTCTATTTTTAATATTATAAGCTGCATACCAAGTTTCAGATATGTATCTCTACCGAATCCATTCAAATAAAATATTTAGTACCTTTTAGTACTAAATTGAAACAAATTTTCACACATTCCACTTCGCTTATCGTAGGCAAAGCTGCATAACAAATTTCAGAGTTTTACATCTAACCGTTCCCGCATAATATAGTTTTTAGTAATTTTTAGTACGAATTTCCAAAAACCCCGCCTTATCACACGCCTCCGCACCAAAGCCAACATACATGCCAAATTTCAAGTTTCTAGCTTTAGCCGTTTCGTCACTTATAACGCAACTCTTTTATATATAGATTAGTATTAGTTAAACATTTTTACAGTTTTGTAAAAAAGTCAAATGTGCCCCTACCCGGGGTAGCTTCGGCATTTGATGGGCACATTCGGCACCATAGTCAAAGCCTTTTTATCAGGTCCTCAAAATGTTCCATTTTGTTTTAATATGCGGCTCAAAGTTTGGCGCAAGGTCACACACACCATTAGTAATAACTTTTTTCTATCGCATTTTCGCCAATGCAAACATTTTTGGTCTTATATGTAATGAATATGTAATTTCATACTATATTAAGGGATTATTTGTAAAGACAAACTCAAAAACATTTTATGGAAATAATATTGCACTATCTGTATATGGCCGAATGTGCCCACTTCAAAAGGCCGAAACTACCCCGAAGGTATACTTTTTATAGTTTTTTCATTAATTTCTATCAATCTTCTAAAAATCATATATTTTTAATTATTTTTATAAGAATGTAAATTGTAATTAACTACATTTTAATAATGCTGCCTTAAAAATTTAAATGTTTTATACACGAACTACTTAAGAAATGGAATGGAAATATTACAAAAAAATCTGTAAAAAATAAAAAAAACGTGCATCTAAATAAGTTTATTAGCTAGAGTTATCAAACTTTGCGACTGTTATTTATTTTGATATTCGATACCTATGTATCGAATCTAGTGATGTACTGTAAGAGCTTCATATCGAAAACGCGAATGCCGAATGTGGCCCCATGTGCCGAGCTTTACGACTAGACAATGCGTTAGATGGCGCGTTTTTCGTAGACTTTTTTTCGTACGTAGATGTGATATACAATGAAAATCCAAAATACAAAATTACAGCCAATTCGGTTGAAAATCCGATCCAAAAAGTCCGGTCTTGTTTTGGCCGAAAGCAATGAGTAGGAACGCTGCGTATATAAAAATTGAGTTTATATGAAAAAAGATTTCTATGATCACGAACATTTTATTTAAATTTTAAGGTGTGAGTTAAATTGGTTCACTTTACGAAAATTAGTTATGTACTCAACATCAGTAAATCTAGTGTTAAGAAAATATGTGGGTAATGTGGTATATTATACAACACTATATGTATTAAATTCAATACAGTAGAACTTCGATAATTCGTAATCTTCGATAATTCGTAACAAACTGTCGGTCTCTTGAAAAAATCTCGATATTTCGTAAAATTTACACGCATTTTGGTCCCCTCGAAAAACCTCGATATTCGTATTTTTTATTTTAACAGTAACCTCGTAAATTCGTAATCTCGATAATTCGTAATCTTCGATAATTCGTAAAAATTTGCTGGTTCCTTGAATTACGAATTATCGAAGTTCTACTGTATTTACTAGAACATTGTGTTTTATTGTTAAAAAGAAGATTTAGTACAAGGAGTTAAAGTTTAGAATATAAGAAGGGTGGTATGGCGCAGTAGATCGGTGGTATTTGAATCCAATTCTTGTCAAGTAATCCTTGAACTCTTCAGATACAAAGCCTGTACCATTGTCGGACACGATTGTAATTGGAACTCCGTAAGAGCTCCTCTAAGGCATTAATTGTGCCAGCTGATGAAGTCGATGATGTTGTCTTAACTTCACCCCATTTACTGTATGCGTCAGTAACTACCAGTAACATTAATCCCACAAAGGGATCCCCATAATCAATGTGGATTCCTTGCCATGGTACTCTCGGGTATTGCCAATGATGTTCCACAAACTTCCTTGGTTCATTTCTCACTTGGCCACATTCGTAACAGGCCTTTGCCAAACAGCGGTCAGCTATTTAGAAAATCGCTACGACTTTGGAAATGACTCTTTTTTTTAAATCGCATTTTATTAATTAATTTTGTCATTCCGTTTTTGTCATTTCAGTATATTGAGTGCGTATGAGTGTATATCTTGAGTGCGTTTTTCATCCGAATACATTGGGTTCTTATTGGGTACAAAATGTCTCCAAAAAAAAAAAATTTATAAAAAATCCACTTTTTCTGGTAGCCCCCATATAACGGTACCTCCGAATTTTCAGTATTTTGGGGGGTTTTGATCGTAGTTTTCCACCGAATTGGCTGTAATTTTGTATTTTGAGTTCTTAATAGGTTCCAAATCTCTCCGCAAATAATTATGAATATGGGCCCATTTTTTTCGGGTAGCCCCCATATAAGGGTACTCCCCAATTTTCGGTATTTTGGGGTTCTTGAGTGCGGTTTTCAACCGAATTCGCTGAAATTTGGTACATTAGGTTCTTATTGGGTACTAAATGTCTCCACAGAAAATTATAGGAACAAGTCTAGTTTAGGGGCTCCACTCGGATCGCTTTGAAATTGTTACCGTAAGTAGTCCTCGTTGAACTGATTACAGTGATATATATTTTATGTGGGGAAATGCATACTTCCCGAGATATGGGCCTTGAAATTTCGGAGCATATCTTGATTAAAACGGCCGTTTTAGTAATGCCACAAAGGCAATATGGGTATCATTTTAAAGCTTACAACGAATGCGCATACATGGCTACGCAATCCAAATCCTTTTAAGAGCAATTTTCAAATCAAATTTAAGGTTTTTTAAGTAGCCGGCCTTCGGCCGGGGCTTAAGACTTTCACCTATAGACAGGCGCATACATGGCTACGCAATCCAAATCCTTTTTTAAGAGCAATTTCCAAATCAAATTTAGGTTTTTTTAAGTAGCCGGCCTTCGGCCGGGGCTTAAGACTTTCACCTATGGACAGGCGCACTCATGGCTACGCAATCCAAATCCTTTTTTAAGAGCAATTTTCAAATCAAATTTAAGGTTTTTTAAGTAGCCGGCCTTCGGCCGGGGCTTAAGACTTTCACCTATGGACAGCCGCATACATGGCTACGCAATCCAAATCCTTTTTTAAGAGCAATTTCCAAATCAAATTTAGGTTTTTTAAGTAGCCGGCCTTCGGCCGGGGCTTAAGACTTTCACCTATGGACAGGCGCATACATGGCTACGCAATCCAAATCCTTTTTTAAGAGCAATTTCCAAATCAAATTTAGGTTTTTTTTAAGTAGCCGGCCTTCGGCCGGGGCTTAAGACTTTCACCTATGGACAGGCGCATACATGGCTACGCAATCCAAATCCTTTTTTAAGAGCAATTTTCAAATCAAATTTAAGGTTTTTTATGTAGCCGGCCTTCGGCCGGGGCTTAAGACTTTCACCTATGGACAGGCGCATACATGGCTACGTAATCCAAATCCTTTTTTAAGAGCAATTTTCAAATCAAATTCAAGGTTTTTTAAGTAGCCGGCCTTCGGCTGGGGCTTAAGACTTTCACCTATGGACAGGCGCATACATGGCTACGCAATCCAAATGTTTTTTCTTTCAATTTTAGTTAATCTATATATATAAAAATGGAGCAAGAACGGCTGGACCGATTTCACTCAAAATTTCTTTCAGTTGTCGGTAATTACAGTGGGAAGGTTTTTATGAATGAAAATTTTGAGAAAAATTCGCGAAAATCTTGCAAAAATTATTTTAAAGAAACGGCTGGACCGATTTGACTTAAAGTTTCTGTTAGTAGTCTGTAATTGAAGTTGAAAGGGTTCAATGAAAGAAAATTTTGAGAAAAATCCGCGAAAATGTTGCAAATATATTTTGGAAGATATTAGCATTTCCACACGTTTTATATTGAACTTTTATGATTTCATCCCTTCATAGTTCTTTTTGGACACATTTTGGGCGAAAATTGGCAGCGTATAATATCTTAAAGTAATTGTCAATTATGGAAAATTCTCAAAATATGTAAATTTTCTACAATTAATTGGATTGTCATTGCCATGAAAAAACTATTGTATATGAAAATTTATATGTTCATGTATGTTCTAATACTAATAATGCGATCATTAACATATTAGTATTCACGTCAGATATTTGAAGTTTTGTCTTATTTTCTTTAGCTGTTGGATATGAAATCCTATTTTCATATTTGTCAAAATTGTATTATTTTTATACCCTTCACCACACTGTGGTATAGGGTATTATGTCTTTGTGCATACGTTTGTAACAGGCGAAAGGAAACGAGATAGACACATGGTTCCTTTTGAGAATATGCACAGAATCACTTTTTAAGTCGATTTATGCATGTCCGTCTGTCCATGTTAAATTTTAAACAAAGTACAGGTCGCATTTTTGATTCGAATTGGATGAAATTTGGCACAGCTCATTTATATGGCCCAAGGACGACCCCTATTGAAAATTGGGAAAAATCGGTTCAGATTTAGATATAGCTCACATATATATTTTCGTCCGATTTTATGTAAATTGTGCACCAAAGTCCTTATATAACTTTCGATTTACATGAAATTTGGCATTGCGTACTAAATAAAGCCTAGGGCGATGTGTGTTAAATTTCGTGAAAATCGGATCAGATTCAGATATAGCTCCCATATACATTTTCGTCCGATTTTAGGTAAATAGTGCACGAAATTTGGTATAGCGTGTTTAATTGAGTCTAGAATGATGTGTGCTAAGATTCGTGAAAATCGGTTCAGTTTTAGATATAGCTCACATATATATTTTCGTCCGATTTTATGTAAATGGTGCACCAAAGTCCCTATATATCCTTCGATTTGCACGAAATTTGGCATGGCGTACAGAATTGAGCCTAGAATGATGAGTGGTAAGTTTCGGGAAAAAGAAATCGATATACCTACCATATATATTTTCGACCGAGTTTATGTAAATGGTACACCAAAGCTCTATATAGCTTTAGATTTGCACGAAATTTGTCGTCTGCCCATGTTATATTGTAAACAAAGTACAGGTCGCATTTTTGTGACGTACAGAATATTATGTATCAATTTTACTATACATAGTTTTCCATAAATGTGTCCCATGGTACGCAGACGACACTAAATTTGCCCGAATGAAATTAAATTTAGCATAGGTTGTAGAAAGACATGAGTATGTTCCTTCGAGTGAACATTGACATGCAATTGTAAGGGTACATATGCACAGATTTAATGTAATTATCCTAAATAGGATATGAGCAAAATTTGACGTCGCTACATCGTTACATTCGGTAGATACGGTACCTTATTTCCGATAAATAAAAGTCCAATATCAACAAAAAATTCATTTTTTTAGAATTTTGATATGTGTCGTCTATAATCAGCTCATAAAATATCTAATCCAAAAATATACATTTACTTGCCGCGTATTAAATAAAAGCTCTAGAACATTTTGTTGCCTATGGGCAACATTGGGTCATAAAGGATTAAACAGCAACTTACTCAAATGTTAAATTAAAATCAAGTTGTTAAAAATATGAGGATATAGCAAATCCGATTACAACATTTGACGATTAAGAGTTAAGATATAAAATAGGCATTTACAATTAAAAGACGGTCTACGACGTCAACATTGGCCAAACTCTTCTCCCATAACTGTCAAAAACTATTTATAAAATATATAGCAAACTATATATAAACTAATTAACAATTTATTTAAAAATGAAATATACCTATAACTGAGCGAAAACCACTAAATTTCTATGCCAAATCTAAAATTTTTCGAGTTATATACTGATTTCAATATAAAAATCAAAAGAACAGTTGGACATGAACAAAATGTCATTGTAATTAAGAATCCTTCAAGAAGGGACATATAAGATAATGAAAAAAAACGTTGGAGCAATAACAAAACATGATCTTCTATTAAAAAATATTTGTTATGTGCTTGGGCCTGCATTGGGATATCAGTTAATATTTTTTATTGACATAAAATAGTGGCAAATGTTTTTTACCAACCATATATTGATCCAATATTGATAAGGCAAAACAACGTTTGCCGGGTCAGCTAGTATTATATAATTTTATTTATTTTTAAAGCACTATTCAAACCCTTTAAAATGATACCCATATTGCTTTGGTGGCAGTAAAACGGCCGTTTTAACCAAGGTATATTCCAAACTTTCAAGGCCCATATCTCGAGAAGTATGCATTTCCCCCACATAAAATATATATCACTGTAATCAGCACAACGAGGACTACTTACGGTCAAAGCGATCCGGGTGGAGCCCCTAAACTAGACTTAAGCCAAATTATAAATATAGGTCCACTCTTTCTGGTAGCCCCCACATAAAGGTACCTCCGAATTATCAGTATTTTGGGGGTTTTGATAGTATTTTTGCACTGAATTGGCTGTAGTTTTGTATTTTGAGTTCTTAATAGGTTCCAAATCTCTCCACAAAAAATTTAAATATGGGCCCATTTTTCGGGTAGCCCCCATATAAGGGTACCCCCAATTTTCGTTATTTTGGGGTTCTAGAGCGCCGTTTTCAACCGAATTCGCTGCAATTTGGTATTTTGTATTCGTATATGGCAACAAATCTCCCTACAAAAAAAATTTTAAATATTCGCCCCCTGTTTGGGGTAGCCCCCATATAACCCCCTTTTTATATTAAAATAGTTATCTAATTTGTTCCGCGTTTTGGGTTTGGTTCTAAGACTCTGTTGTAATCATTTCATCTGCGGAGGATATCGAGATAAAAAACTAGAACGTAAGGTTCGATAATGAACTATAGCCCGGATTTAGGCCTAGGCCTAGCCCCTGTGTGGGACGTACCAGAAGGAGTGGACCGATATTCCCCATCTTCGAACTTGAACTAAGTTTGGAAGAAATAATAAGATAGGCAAAGTTTGGATGAAATCAAAATTTTCTGAAACGGATTTGGTCCAAAGAAACATGGGGTCTAGAACCAATATTTCGATGAGGCACATTTTGACTGTATCAAAGTGTATACATCCTCATTAGCCATATGGCTGAGGGTATAAATATCCATTAAAAATTGCTGAAATTTGTATTTGGTGTACATTATGGTTTACATAATCAGTTTGTAAAAAGGTCACTTTTTGTTCCCTATATTTTCATTTCAAGTACCTGTCAGTATATCTATGGTGGAGGGTATCCAAAGTTCGGCCGGGCAGAACTTTACGCTTTTTCACTTGTTGAAATTAAAAAAGAAACCACTATATTCTTGGGAAGATTTACTAAAACTTCCGCAAAAACTTTAAATATCTGAGGAAATTGATAATGATAAACTATACAATAATTACTGCTGCCTTCGAGAAGCTTATACACAAATACCAAAGAATTTGTCAAACGTATTTTTTTACCAAAGTACTAACTAGTATATCGTTAGCTAAAATGCAAAAAGGCGTAACTAACAAAAAATTTCAATTTTCAATTTGATTGAATATTGAATGAATATTGTAAATATTTTGAATGAATATTGTGAATGTCAATAAACTACGTGTGTTGACAAAGTTTTACGCGTCTGCGGTCAAAAAAGGGGCTTCTATTAACAAAAAACAAAAAGACGTAACTACAAGTGGGTTTATTTGATAAATGCAAAAAGGCGTAACTAACAAAAAAAATCACGTTTTACTTAATTGTAATGACTGTCATTAAACAAAATATCTAAATTTGTTAAAAAAATTCTAGTCTATTATTCGTCATATGCAATATCACCCAGCCGGGCATACTTTTTCATTTCACATGACATCTTTATAGTTTTCATTCAAAACAGTTGTTTGCTTCTCCTACACAATTATCGTCAGCTAAAATGCAAAAAGGTGTAACTTACAAAAAATTGAAAATTGACTTTTTGAATGAATATTGTGAATGTCAATAAACTACATGTGTTGACAAAGTTGACACGTCTGCGGTCAAAAAAGGAGCTTCTATTAACAAAAAACAAAAAGACGTAACTACAAGTGGGTTTATTTGATAAATGCAAAATTAAATGTTGTAAAAATTAATATTCGTTTAAAATAATGTATTATTTCTAAGTAATCTGACATGTCTGCCATATCTCAAGTTTTTTTTTTGTATGTGATTTTATAACACTAATGTAGAGGTCGATAGCCTAAAATAAGAACCAATGGAATGCAAAAATAACCACAATCTAGTGAGTGGTGAGTCGACAGTTGTTAGCAAGAGAAACAGCAATCAAGCAAACGGTTGCAAAACTAACAAACACCAAGAGGGCGGAGGACAATACCAAAACAAAATACAGGCGAACAACGAGGAATACCTTTATTGGGAGGAATACCTTTATTTTTGTCAAAAGAGGAGTTTGTGAGCTATAGAAACAGTTGCAAAACAAAAAAAAAAAAAAAAAAAACACCATTTAAGGGGACAGACGGAGATAAGCAATGAATGATGGTTGTGTTTTTTTTTTTCTTGGGAGAAATTTTTTGTTTTTGTCGAAAAAAGGAATGGGAGAGAGAGGGGACAAATTAGCACAAATAGTGGTAAAGTAAAGTAGGAAAATAAGTGTTATAGTAATGAAATGTATTACTTGTATTCAAAGCGAGGCACAATATTGAAAAAATTAACTATTAATGAAATTATGAATATATTCATTAGAATTTTTCTGTGTAAGCACCCGATCAATTTTATTTTTTAGTTTAATGCATGGTAATAGATCTTATTATAAATCCGGTATACATATGAACGGACACTCACAGATAGTTTTCTGTGAATTTGAAATATACATTTAACTAAACTTTTATGGCAAATGTTTACAATATTTTAAATGTATAAATTAATACTTACACATCTAGATGCTCTTTCAGCAACTTCCTCGTTTTGACAGCGAACACGTGGACGCGTTACCTTCGGTAGGTTTGTTGATATTTCAATGTAATAAACTGGAATAACTTTTGAAGAATTTGTTGCGTTTGTGCTTGTCGTTAGAGAGTGGCACGATAAGACTTCACTTAAATGACATTCAATCATAATTGCCGGATCTTCTTCACATCTTGAGAAAATTCGTATGAATTCCGTTGACACTAAAAGCCGTAACTTGGCCTCTCTGTCATTACATAAATTAGGTTCGTAAAATATTAATTTCTCTGAGAAATTTCTGCGGTTAATAATGTATAGATATTGCTGTCCTTTACTTTGCCTGTACGAGTAATTTGGCAAAAGGCCGCCAGGAGCGCCTGTCACACACCTTGGTAGACGTTTTCGATCAGGTAAATAGTGATGCGAACCTCTACTAGTTTCTCTAACAGCACTAGCTGTTTCTGAAGCCAAATCTAGAACACCAATTAAAGGTTTTGTTACAGTACCAACCAGACCCTTTCCAAGTCCACTGAGAAACCCTGGAAATCCATCAGTTTGTGCACCAACATATGTGTGGCGGACAATACTTGTTACTCCTCCAAGTAGACCGAATCCAAAGCCTTTTAAACCAGCAGCCAAGTGTCCCCCTGTTGTTGGGTAACTGACTTCTAATATTTTTTGCCTTGTTTCATTATCTCTTTCATCCAATACCACTCTTCCCAAACTATCGGAAATAGTTTCTGTTAGTTTTGCCGTTGAATTAGAAATACCATGTGTCACGTTCTTTACTAAGCTTTTCACTGAACCCTCGAATATTAAACCAGATACACCTTCGGACAAATCGTTCGCAAAGCCAAGTGGGTTCCCCAAGAAATCTACACTTCCGAGTATAGATGCTGCATGCCATTTTATTTGGTTTATATAATGTACTTTCACAGCCTTCAAGTATATGTCAAGTGTTTCAAAATGATGTCTATCGGAAAATTTATCGAATTCTATAATTGCATCTTCAAATTTTATAAGAGTTAGTCCCAAGAACTTCTTAATCTCGAAAAGTTCTGGGTTAAGTTTGGGTGCAGTGAGTACTGTTAATCGGACCTAAAAAGAAAACCAACAACATTATACATTAGAACAATATATTATTATTAATTAAAAATTATTAATGAAAACTAATATTAACGCAATTGGCGCCACCGTCCTTTAAAATTAATACGAAAATTGGCAATATTATTGTTAGAAATATCATTGTTATCTCAGAAATTGTTTTATTTGATGTTATATATTTTTCTATGCTCTAATCTTTATACTAAATCCAAAATGTAATCAATAAATAATAAAATATTCAAGACGTTGAAAAGCAAAATATCTGGCGTTATCTGCCTTTAACAAGTAAAAGATTGTCAGTAACACACAAAGGTTTTATTATTTGCTTTGATAACAAGTTTACAATCTGTAGAGAGCTACCACTTTGGTTTATAGACCCCATCTTCGGATTTAATGTTGGTTTGGTAAAATCTTACAATGTGCAGACGATGAACCTTTGAATTCGCGTCAATTTAAATTCAAATGTTGACCCTTTGTGGAGGAGGTACCTGAACAAGTAGACGGATGAATCCTATCTTCGATGTTAATCTTGTTTTCGTAAAAATATTACTATTTGCAATGTTTGGATCAAATCAGTCATTCCATTAGTTTGATATTGAATGCATAAGTTTTCAAAATATTAACACAAACCATACTTTGCGCTTATATGTTGCGCAATGATTTAATCTTCATGATTTAATCTTCAGCACAATTTTGAAAATGTTTTTGGAAAGGTACCAATTTCTCCATCTTTATTTGAAAAAAATTCCAAAGTTCGACAATTTGTGGGGGATTAACCGATGGGTCCCATCTTAGACTTAATCTAGGTTTGGTAAAACGAATATGTTGTGTAAAGTTTGGTTCCAATCGATAGTCCTTCCACATTATTTATTTATTTATATATTTCATAGTGCCCAGTGTTAAGTCCGCACTATAGGGACTTGGGTGGTTGGCAGGTACAGTGCAATGAGAGGCTCTCCTAATAGATCCAGTACACGATAGTACTCCGGAGCCAAAATAAAATATGTAAATAGAAATAAAACACGATATGTTTTTGAATAAAAGGTTTCGACCAATGCCGAGTATTTATTTATTGGTAACGATATTACCTTGATGTACAACTATATGGCTTACAATAAAGCCTTGGTGTTTTCAACAATATGTGTGGCCAGTCAGTAACAACGAAAGTTCAAGTAGTACTAACAATGTTGTTGACACAAAGATGCCCAAAAGGTGGCGCAAAAGCTAAATGTCAACAAATGTCCATTGAAATCTGTCAGCCTCATACTATTACAAGGATGTAATAATGAGGAGTAGACAGATTTAAACGGTTTCGACCATTCAAATTAAAGGCTAACTATTTAACCATTTTAAATAGCAATTCTCGCTTAAACATTTGCCGCCTCCCTTGAAACATCCATATGTTTTAACAAATACAATTAATTATAAATAACGGCATAGTGCATGGTGAGCAAAACCTTTTACATTCTTTCAAATATTTTTTCCAATTTATTTTCATCATTTTTTTACTTTTTTCAGATAACAAGCTTACATGCTAACGATAGGGCCATTAGGGACCCCGCGATTATATAGATCATCAATGACCTGTTGTTCGAATGGGTCATTAGGGACCCCGCGGTTGTGTGAGGCCAGAAAGGACCTGTGGTACGAAAGGGCCATTAGGGACCCCGCGAAACGATAGAGCCATGAAGGACCCCGCGAAACGAATGAGCCATTAGGGACCCCGCGAAACGAAAGGGCCATTAGGGACCCCGCGATATGTGAGCCAAATCGTGTGTTGTTTATTGAGGGCCGCCTTACAACGATTTATGAATTTATGTTATAGGACCAGTAATTATCCAGCCGAATTTTGTATTTTGAGCGAGCAGCGATCCAGACGAAAGTCGAAAACTATGATTTTTTACTATTTGTGGATACAAGTCTGCTCCTATCAAAATATCTACTGGACGAGATTCAATGAAGTCGGGATCTGCCCAAACTATATTTGACAAATCCGATTTAAGGTCCGATGTAATCGAAGAGGATGGAAGATTTCCCGATATGGAATCTACTACCAAGGCCGACGTTTCCAAACTGTAAGACCTATTAGAACGACTGCTAAGTTTCAACGAGCACATTTTTCGACATGCAGTAGCGACAGTACAATTTACTCCGCGAATTGTCGAAATTGTGGATTTGACCGGTAGCTTCAATTTCTTCTGAAGTCGCTCGGAAATGAAAGACGACTCAGAAGCCGGATCTATAAGCGCCCTAGCAGCAAAACAAGCACCATGGTTAACAATATTGACCATGGCTGTTCCCAATAGAACTTTGATCTGTGCAGCGTGAAATGTCTGTCGAATAGCAGTGCCGACAGATGCGGGTGGATTAATCACAGTGGAAGATCGAGGTCGAAAAGCTGGAGCGGAAGACGATAAATTCGAGTTTGTGCGAGTCACCATCTGACTCGGAGCGCTCACAATAGAGCTATCTCTGTGCAATAGAGTATGATGTCTCTGATTGCACTTTCGACAAGTACGACTGTTACAATTTTTGACTTCGTGTCCCCTACGAAGACAATTTACACACAGACGATGCCTTTTGACCAATTTCAATCTATCGACAGGTGTACAATTTACAAACCGATAGCAATAATGTATTGTATGTTGCTCTGAACAAAGAACGCAACAAGAATTAGACGACGAACGAGGTGTAGAAGACGCACATGGAGGCGAAACGGAACTGATTTTATTATTTGAGTTTGACACAATGTTAACATTTCTCATTTCATGCAAACACAGAAGAGTACGAATTCTCTCTGTCAAGAATGCATCTAGCTCTTTCCAAGATGAAAGAGACGATTTGGATTTTACACTTTGCTCCCATAAAGCGTGTGTCAATTTGGGTAATTTTTGCAAACAAAGAAATACCACGATCGGATCCCAATTATCCGTAGGTATGTCATAGATTGCCATTGCGGAAAGACAACTATTAATTCCGCGTTGAAGCGACTTTAGTCCCGAACTACTTTCCTGATCCAGCACAGGAAGACCGAACAAATTCTTTAAATGGCTATTTACAATCAAACGTGGATTATCATAAGTGGAATTCAAGGCATTCCACGCAGGTTCAAAACTCCGATGAGTTAGAGGAAATTTCGAGACGATTTCTCGAGCCTCACCACTAGTTTTACTCACCAGATGACATAGACGCTCAATGTCTGTCAGTCGGGAGTTATTAATATAAACCGCACTAAATAAATCTCTGAATGTGGGTCAATCAATAATATTTCCACTGAAAATTTCGATACAGGTAGGAATCGCAAGATTATGAAGGTTATCTCTTTTTGGAGGCTCTACGACAAAGCTTTGGCATATTCTAGTTTTCTCAATATTCATTATTGTGGAGCTAGATGCCTGTGTTCCCACATCACATGAAGTGTGGGACGAAGAGCTCACGTTTTTAACTGTGGCATCTACCGAAAGGTTTTCCGAAGAAATTTTGTCGGGATTTTCCGTTAACGACTCTACCGAACTCCTATGAGAAGAGTTAAGAGGCAATTTATTCAAACTCCTTAACTTAGATAACATTCTTTTTATAACCGAAGAACAACCCACATATTCTTTAAACGAAACCTCATATTTACTATATAGCATATCAAGCTCTTCAGGATTTTCAATGTGGGGGAGACAATTATTAAAAGTTTCCTCGACCGATTTCCACAATTTTTTTAATTTCTTCACTTCTAACCTCAAGATCATATATATCCAATTCTTCTTCCTTCAATGCACCGAAGTGTGCAGTGAATCTCACAATAGAGGTGGAAGCACGGATAAATAAATTCATAGGGGTGAAAGCCATTTTTATCAAATTAACAAAAAATATGAAATAATTCTAAGTTCAAACAAAAAGGCCAGTGGAGAATAAAAGACAAAAGATATGTCGAAATCAACTGAAATGTAAACGAAACGATAGAAACTTTCAAAAAGTTAAATAATAATTCACAAAATATGTCAAATGTCTTCAAATTAATAACAAACAAAAGTTAAATATAGCGAAATTAACAAACTTAAAAGATAAAATTCTAACCAAATACAGTAAATAGAATATTTCTCCTTAAAACGGTCGGAAACAAATAGGAAAGTGCAACTGTAGCTCAAAATCCCACAAGCAAACTACCAATTGTAGCAGACAATGAAAAAAACACAGCTACCGATTGTAGCTTTTTTACGATTAAAAATCGAAATAAAAATCAAATAAATATTAAAATCTTCAAAATTATTAATTTGCAATACCACAATTACGCCCTAAACAATAGAGCACTTTTAGAATTCACAACAATTAGTAAATATATATTAAAAATCAAAAACTGAAATAATCTGCAACTATATGCACAAATAAATAAAATTGCAATAAATTAAAAAATAGCAACAATATGCTAGATATACACCTCACAAGATACTAAAATCCAATTGATGGTTAAAATGCACAAGAAATATTAAATAAAAAATCGATAAATGTTTATAATTTGCAACGATACGCAAAATTAAAGATAAATATTTAAAATCCAAAAAAAATAATATAAGCAACGATATGCTAAATATGCACCATACACTATACAAAAGTCCAATTGACCGATTGTAGGGTGCACTGGATTTTAAAATGTCCAAAATTATGTAAATATTATTCCCTGACACAAATATTATATTTACCATAAAATATAATAATGTGTGTCACTGTCCTAATATACCAGCCGGGGACTGTGTAATAATACACTGGCCGGAGACCGTGCAATAAAACGGACACAACAGAAAAGGGAATATGCGAAAATGTAATATGTATGCTTACATACGTGTGTATATTTATTTGCATGCAAGCGACTGGCTGACCAACTAGCCCGAACAACAAAGCGACGATGCTGGAGTATGTAACTATACGTGCGTGTGTTAATCAACAAATAGGTAGCCACGAATAGGCTGTAAACGTACGTATGTCACACGCGTATATATGAATATATTTTTGTGTATTTTTGCAGTAGATGATATGCAAAATAAAAGATCAATAGAAATGGAATAAAAGCGAAGTTCTTCAACGAATTTTACAAGAACAAATTAAAGAAAGTAAACGATATTTTCTCTACGAATTTAGAGAAAAACAAAAAGTAACCAAATGTAAAGAAGAATTATCACTTTTTGTTTTGGTACAAATATTCCCGTATGCCTGTCCGCGAATGGACTTTGACCGATCGTCAACAAAAGGAGGGAATCCGTGACGCGTTGTAACGACGGCCACACAAACAAACGAAACACTTTATTATTATTGTTTTTGCTCACTTGCACTATACGTACCAATAATTATTTTAATATTAATGCTGTGGACTGTAATAGCAGCAACCCAATGGTCTTATCCAAAAGAAGCCAATCCGTATCGCGGCTCGAAGTGACCAAATGTTAAGTCCGCACTATAGGGACTTGGGTGGTTGGCAGGTATAGTGCAACAGATTCTCCAATTGAGTCAGTACGCCCAATGCGTACTCGTGAGCAAAAAATAAATATAAATAAAACACAATAGTTTTATTAAAATGTTTGTCGACCAATGCCGATATTTATTGTTGGTAAACGATATTACCTTTGGCACAACGATATGTACGCTGGCTTACAATAAAGCCTTGGTGTTTTCAACAATATGTGTGGCCAGTTCAAGTAGTACTAACAATGTTGTTGACACAAAGATGCCTAAAGGTGGCGCAAAAGCAAAATGTCAACAAATGTCCGTTGAAATCTGTCAGCCTCATACTATTACAAGGATGTAATAATGAGGAGTAGACAGATTTCAACGGTTTCGACCTTTCAAATTAAAGGCTAACTATTTAACCATTTTAAATAGCAATTCTCGCTTAAACACCCAGTCTTTCGACCTTAAGGCTGTAAGATACATTTCACAATTAAATATAAAATTTATCGTATTAAGCGGCTTAAATGTAAAAGGGAGGGATATTGAACTACTAAAGAATATTATACCGATTAAATTACAAAAAAAAAGTTTTTGATTATTATAGATTGTGATTAAAAAATTTGATTAATTGGATTATGACTACTCCAGTAGGAATGGAATGGAAAATTATTATATATAAAAATGAGTTGTGTTTTTATCTAAATAATTTGTATCACAAATATAAAAAAATTTAACATACATACGTACATTAAAAAAATTTAATTGAATTTGAACTACTCCAATTTATATACAACGTAATGATTTATAAATTCTTCATTGATAAAAAATAAAATAAGTGAGCAATACTGGGCAATAATAATTTATAAAATTTGATTAACTCGATATAATCATGAGTAATGTTCCTGAAAAAACTTCTAAACAGTACAAGATTATCGGCATAATCAAGGCTTTTACGACATATTTTTTGGTATCAATTGAAAGACATAGCTCTGTGCTATAAAGTTTCCTTAACATAAAGTTAACTTTTGACACTAATGAGTTAATATGAGCCTCAAAAGTAAACCCACTATCCACAAGAACTCCAAGACACTTTATACAATCAACAAATTCAATATGTGCGTTATTATATTTACATTAACAGACAATCTATTTTTCATCATCCAATCTGCCACCGTTAAACATACATGATTTACAACACTTTGCATCACATCCGGGAAAGCAGCATCACACTTCATCAACAACTGAACGTCATCGGCAAAAGGAAGACAATTATCAGAAGATATTGCAACAAAAAAATCATTTATAAACAAAATGAACAACAACGGACCAAGAACGGATCCTTGAGGCACGCCACTTATAACGGGCAAATAGCTCGAACAATTACCACCAGCGAAAACGTACTGATACCTATATCTAAGATACGATTTAATTAAAGCACATGATGTAATAGAAAATCCAAAATAATTACAAAGCTTAAAGACTAGCAGTTCGTGATCAATCCTGTCAAAAGCTTTCTCTAAATCAATAGACAGGAGAACACAGCAACCATGATCACTTGTAATATGACGAATCTTGTCAGTAAGACATACAAGCAGAGACGTTGCGCTTCTATTATGCCTATACCCAGATTGCGAATCATGAAGTAAAGATGGGAAGGATATGTGGTCTAAAATCTGTTTCTTTAATATATGTTCCGCCATTTTTGAAAGAATAGGCATTATCGAAATGGGTCGAAAGTCATTAGCAGCATCAGACTTTCGAATAGGAATCACTTTAGCTATTTTCCACAAGGAAGGAAATGACGATGTCATTATTATGGTATTAATAATATGTAAAACGTGATTCCCTATATACGGTAATATGATTTTAAGGAACTTTAGGGTCAAACCATCGGAACCAACAGCATTTGATTTTATTAAAGAGAAACAATCCAACATTTCACACAAGCTAACACATCGAAAGGAGAAATTACCACAAGAGTTGAGAAGAGCAGAATTGTTACTGCCAACATTTTGAAAAGAAGAAAATAAATTATTTATCTCTTCAACATCAACTTCAATAACATCCTTATTCTTCCCAATGCCATGCCTGTTTAAAAGCCCCCAAATTTCTTTAGATGTTTTGCCATTAAAAAGTTTATGATGAAATGAAGCTTTGGTTCTCCGAATTACGCGTTTGGACTTATTACGATTTCTGCAGAACACCCTCCAGTTAGCTTCACTTGGATTATGAAGATAAGACCTCCAAGACAAATCTCGCAGAGAAAGCCAATACTTAATTTCAGAGGTTTTAAACCAATCGTCCATTCGATCACTAATACACCACTGCCTATGAACAGGAAAACAACTATGTACACCATTTAAATTAGTATACAATACATCTAACTGCTGATCCACATCACTTGTTTCATAAATTTCAGAAAAATCACAAAATTCCAAAGCACTATCCAAAATGTCAGGAGTAACAGCAGAATAATCTGTATATTCATAATATTTTGGTACTACTTTGCATTCAAGATCCAATGAGATGAATATAAATGAATGATGTGATATTCCCGGACACTGGAATTGACTAGAAAAACGCACCAGATTAGGCATTGACAATAAAAAATAATCAATTAATGATGTTGATTTATGATGAAGATCATAGTGGGTGGGAATAGAATTATGCACAATAGAAAGGTTCATATTATTACATATTGTTCTAACATTGTAGGATTTGCGAATATCAAATAAGTTATTATTGAAGTCTCCCATCAATATAACTTTTTCATACTGGACAACCAAGTCTGAAAAAACGCTTTCAAAGGAAGAAAAATCTCCATGAGGCAGATAAATAGCCCCAACCAACAATTTATTTCCATTCAAATCTATCTCAACGAAAATAGCTTCCACCACACCCTCATTTTCACTAGCACAAACAATTTTGTGTTTAACATGATTTGCTACATATATAGCAACGCCCCCACCTCTACCAATTGAACGATCATTCCTGTAACACGAGTATCCTGGCATGTCAGCAATATTGTAAGCCATATGTGGCTTAAGCCAAGTCTCACTCACACCTACCACATCTAAATAATTACCCTCTAAAATACTTCTTATTTCATTAATTTTTCCAGAAGTATTGCCAATTGCAAAGCTTTGACAATTAAAATGACCAATGTTAAAATTATTGCCCCTATTGCTCAAACAAGAGGATAAAAAACTGTTATCATTAACAACATCAGGTAGATGGCAATTCATAGAAATAATATCACAATGCATAGAAAATTGCTATAATAAAATAATAAAATTTGGGATTTTTTTAATACTTTAGTTACTGTTTACTCATTGAGCTACTTAAAAAACAACGGCAATGAAAAAGGCAATTATGTGCAACAAAATATGTGCAATTACATTAACAAAAGTAAACAGTAAATATAGTACTTTTCGATCATGCTAACTACATGTTGAATTTGAACTACTGATAGTATCCAACATATTTGCACACGCCAAAACATCCAAAGTTGCAGCAGAATCATCAGCCATTACTGCATCCACAACAGGTTTATCACCATTTACCAGTTTGAAGCTTTTAATTATGTTGTTCAGCTTCAGTTTCTTACAAAGAAAAATCAGTTTCGAACTTGAAGCATTCAAATGGTCATTGAGATACACTCGGGTCTGCACATCCACATCCATGATATCGGATAGGATAATTGGGTTGCACTTGTGATATTTCGACATCAACAGGTCCCGTTTATATACCGAATTAAATTTGACCAAAACTGATTTCCCTTTAAGGAAGTAACAGCAATGTTGAATATCAAGTGGATTTACTTCGACTCCACACTTTACTGCAATTTTAAAAACATATTCTCTTAAGTCTTTGATTCCATTTGGCAAACCATTTACAACAATATTCGCCCTATTCAACCTTCTCTGCAGAATATCAGATTGAATTTGCATATCACGCACTCCACAGGCATAGTTCTCCTCTAAATTCTTCACGACACCATAACAATTCTTTAGTTCAAGTTCCATCTTTTGTATTCTATCGTTGAATTCAACTCGAAAGGTTTCAATTATCTTGCACATTTTAGCCTCAAATGACTTAACTTGCTCTTGCAGCTCCAATTTGTGCTTTTCTTGTTGTTGTTCAAGGCTTGCATTAAATTCCGTGCAACAACGCATAAGCTCACTTCTTACATCAGGTGCATCATTGCTGCTGTTTACACTTATGCTGGTAGATTCAGCATTTCCACCATCATTCGCCTTCAAACATTTTGTGCATTTGTACTGAAAGTTCTTATTTCGGTAAAGGAATGAGTGCTGCTCTTTGGTGATTTTTAGGCAGGAAATGTGATAAAAATCATCACAAATACAACATCCAATACTATTTCCTGTAACACTAAGTTTGCACATAGGGCACTTGTAAATTTTTCTCTTTGGCGGCATATTTAACAATTCAGTATATCCGTCTCTGATGGGAGCACCAAAACACAAGGAAAATCGGCAGCACAACAATCAAACGAAATCCAAAACCAACCCGCCTCGTAAAGAAAACAAGATCCAAACGGAATCGTCTCCGCAAACAAAATATGCAATCACAAGATCGGCTATATATATGATCGTTGGAAAACAGTTTAGAGCAGTACGCAATCAGAAAGCAAACAAACAGCAGCCTTGCTCTTCTTCTTCTTTTCACCAAATGAAATCTCTGCTTTAGCAGTTCAATTAAAAAAAAGTGTACAGCAAAAATCCAATAAAAACTCCAATCAACTACGAATCAGCATATTGTACAAACTTAAATCACACTGTTTATTTTCATTTAACTACATTAAATTTGTGTTATTAATTTTATTTAACAATTTTCCCGCGACACAACTTTTTTTAGTTGTTTGACATTTCAGGGTTGCCAAAAGCTGCACTCTATAATATAACATTAATATTCAGCAAAATATTGACCATTTTGTTGGCAGGAACACCGAGCAAATGTTGGTTCCAATTAGTTAGTCGTTTCACATTATAATATAACATTAATTTTCAGAAAAATATTGTCCATTTTGTGGGGAGGAGTCCCAAACAGTGGACTGATAATACCCATCCCCGAATATGGGTAAGAGTTATACTTCGAGAGTTATACTGCGCTCCAGCAAGATGGACGGACATCTGCAAATCGACTACTAATTGTCTGAAACGTATTGTTTAAAATCACAAAATTAATATGAGACGCCAATAAAAACAAATTTTAAATAGTTACTAATGTTTGTGTTGCATTTTCTTCAACCAAATTTCTCGCTTGACACAGACAGCTGATTTGAAGCAAGGCCGAAGAAGATAGAGTTACCAAATGTTCACCTTAAATCAATCAACAAATTAATAATATTACAGAGTCTATAATATATATATATATATATATATCATATATTTTGCCTTATCAATATTGCATCAATATAAGGTTGGTAAAAACATTTGTCACTAAGTTTTGTCAGTAAAAAGTATTAACTGGTACCCCAATGAAGGCCCAAGCACATAACAGTTTATAATTTGGTAGAACTTATTCCACTACAAATTTTAGATTTGGCATAGAATTTTAGTGGTTTTCCGCTCATTTATAGGTATAATTCATTTTTAAACAAATTGTTATTTAGTTTTCAGATTGCCGTTATAGATTTGTATATGTTTGCTATATATTCTATAAATAGTTTTTGGCAGTTATGGGGGAAGAGATTGGCCAATGTTCACGCCGTATACCTTATTTTGATTGTAAATGTCAGTTTTACTTTTTAACTATAAATCGTGAAATTTTGTAATCGGATTTATTATATCCTTGCATTGTTTAACAACTTGATTTCAATCTGTTTAAGGTTACACAGGTCCACATCCAAACTTCAAAAAAATAATACACTTTTTGAAAAGTCGATGTTAATTTTCTCATTATTAGTATTAGAACATACACATATTTTATGAAATTAGAAGTGTTGATATAACTAACTCAACAAACCATATGTCTTAAAAAACAACAATTTCTTTTAACATTCAAGCTCGATACAAAAATTGGGGAATTGTAAATATTACTTAATATATATTTTTTTTTTGCGGAATTTCACATACGATTTATATGTCCTTTGAATCGTCGCTGCAGATGTTCTTGAGTTATAAACGATGTAACTAACACAACGATCGATTATTTCAATTTCCCGACTTTTTTAAGGGTTTTTTCAAAGTTTTCTTCGTAAAAACTTTCCCAGTGCTATTATAAACAGCCGAAGGAAAACGTGATTGAAAACTTGCATTGGGGTACCAGTCCTGATCGAGTAGTGAGAGAGTGGAAAAAATAAAGAAAAATGTATGAGAAAATATGTATGAGAAATAAAAGCTCTGAACGGAGAAAATTTGAGCAAAAAATATGAGAGACTGTGTTTAAGGGAAAAGAACCTGAGTGGTCAAACGAGAACAGGGATAACAAACATCGGAAAGTTCATATGTTTGGTTAAGAAGAGTGTAAAGAAGTGCCGAGAGCGTATTTCCATGGAAAAAATGTTTGGTTATGCATGAATTCGATGCGTGTATGTATTTAACTGCATTCAAAAATTGTTAAAATTTGAAAGTGAACTTTAAACTTTATAAGAGACGCTGTGCATAAAAGCTTTAAAGAGAGAAACAGAGACAAACGAAAAGTGTATGAGTTTAACGTAGCAACACAGAGTGAAAACGATACACACAATCTTTTTAACGATCATTAAATCGAATGCGAATTCGTGGAAGCTAACGCTCAGTTTCATACAAACAAAGACAAAACCAATTCGTTGTCAAGTGCGCAACAGCAACAACAAACTAGTTCGTGGAAGCAACCATCAAGTTATTCCGAGAGATGAACGATTGAATGCAGAAGTAAGAGAGAGAAAGAGAAAGGGCGTGTCCAGTTCAAGAGCGGAGGGAGAGCTTTGGAGAACTTTAAGTTAAGTTTATTTTTTCTTTTTATATAAGCTTTTAACGATCATTTTAATTTAAATAACTATAGTTGACAGCTTTTGAATGATAAAGCTTTTGTCTAATAGCTTTAAGTAAAAGTTAATTTTATATATGGAATAGCTTTCTAATATTTTAAGTTTGAAATTGATTTAATGTTTATAGTTTGAATATTTTAAGTTTGAAATTGATTTAATGTTTATAGTTTGATAGCCATTTTAGTGATTTTCAAACTTTAAAGTTTTGAGTACAAAATACAGTTAGAGAATCTTCTTTAATAATTTATTTTCAATTTTTTAGTAATGAAAACAGTTTGATAATTTCATTTCATAAATTTTTTAACTACAGTTTGGAAATTTCATTTATTTTTGTGTGTTTATATTTTTGTAAATAATATTTTCTGTATAATTCGTATATCTAGGTTATAAGAAATTTATCTTTCAATTTTAAAATATTATAATTACTCCACTACATAGGATTGTATTTGAAAGTACACATAATGGACGAGAAGTAGGTTTTAAATATGACAACCTTATCAAGCATTGAGGTACATAGGCTTTTGAAAAATCGTAGGAAGAAACACGATGAGAGACTTCGCGAATATTTATTCGCTCTTATGGAAATAGGAAAACCAATTTCTATCGATGATGAGAGCATCATACAATATTTCATAGAGGGAATTCCAGACTCGAAATTTGGGAAAAGTATATTGTATCAGGCCAGAAACATTAGCGATTTAAAAGAGAAAATGAATATTTACGAAAAGATTAGGAGTTCTTCAAACCAGTCAACATCAACTAAATATACGCGAAATGTAAATGTAGAAAATTTTGACCGTGAAAATATAAATCAGCGAAAATGTTTCAAATGTGGTGATATTGGGCATTTAGCAATCGTATGTAAATCCAGTAGAATAAAATGTTACAAGTGTGGCGATTTCGACCATAAGGCAAATGCATGTACAAAACAGAAGCCACTTGAAGTAAAACTTAAGAAGGAGAATTCGTGCATGATTCAAGGTTTTCAGGGTGTAGAAAAACCAAACTTCACAAGGCCTAATCGGAATTTTAAGGAGCTGGAAATAAATGGGATACGATTTTCGGCAATAATTGATACGGGTAGTGATAATTCGATTACAAGATCCGACATTTTCAATAGATTGGGAATTAGGAAATTCACCCGAGAAGAGCGTAAATTTATTACTCTCGTACCGGTAGGTTATTTCTACGCAAATGTAGTTGTGGATGGCGTTAAACTGAGAGTACAATTTTTTGTTGCGGACATCTTTGTCTACCCTGCAGCACTCGGCAATGACATCTGCAATATGTTGACATCGAAATGACGTCAGAGGGATCAACATTAAGAGAAAAGGCTAAATTACCTGAGGATTTAAACAATAATTTTTTGTCAGAATTCGGAGAAGAATTTGAATCGCTTTGTTTTTCTGTAAAGTCACGAGAGATTGATGTTGATTTGACACATTTGTGTAGGGAAACGAATAATAAAGTGAGGAAATTAATTGAATCGTATGAACCTAAACGATCTCAGCCTTCGCCTATTGAATTAAAACTAATTTTGTCAGATTAAGTTCCAATTTTTCAAAGAACCCCGTAAAATTTCGAACGTCGATCAGCGGATTGTTGAGGAGCAAATAGAACAGTGGTTGCATGACGGAATAGTTCAACAAAGTTCTTCCGAGTTTGCATCACCTATTGCTTTAGTGCCGAAGAAAGATGGGAGTAAAAGGTTATGTTGTGATTTTAGGAAGTTGAATGAAAAAATAATGCGAGACAATTTTCCTATGCCTCTTATTGATGATATCTTGCATAAACTTCAGTCTGCTAAAATACAGTCACTCACATTTAAAGTCGGGCACACACATAAAAATATTTCTAGTTGGAATATCTATGATATTATGAAAGAAAATAAATATACTTTATTTCTATTTTATCAGAAAAATACTTTTATTTAAAAACAACATAAAAATATTATTTCAAGGTCTCTTATAATTTGTACATAAAGATTAAACTAAGATAAGGGCACTTTTCACACCCACAATAAAAGTCGGGCACTACATTAAAAAACTATAATATAAAGATGAAACTACAAATTAGTATTTTGTTGCACCACCTTTTAGATTTTCAACAGCTTGTAATCGGCTAGGCATTGATTCGACGAGTTTTTTGCAAACATCAGGACTAATTTTTGTCCACTCTGCCTGCAGAGCCGTTTTCAAAGCTTCTTTTGAAGTACAAAGCCTGTCCTGCATTCTGCGTCCTAATTCGTCCCATAAATGTTCAATGACATTAAGATCGGGACTTTGTGCAGGAGTTTTTATAACTTTCGGGCAATTATAAAGCAACCAATTTTTAACATCCAGTGCAGAATGCTTCGGGTCGTTATCCTGATAGAATTGAAAGTTATCTTCAATACCCAGATTTTGAACACTCTCTTTCAAATTGGTCTTCAAAATGTTTAAATACACAAGCTTGTTCATTATTCCATCAATAAAACATAAGTTTCCGACTCCTGAAGCAGCCATACAACCCCAAACCATAACCGACCCACCACCATACTTTACAGTTTTTCTTAAGTTTTTTGCTTCTAGTTCTTTGTTTGGTTTGCGCCATACTTTGCCCCTTCCATCACATCCAAATAAATTAAATTTACTTTCATCAGTAAAAAGTACCTAAAAAAAACTATTTTAGAACTATGAATTTGCTATTTTTGTCCACACTTACAGTCCTCCAAAAATCAAAATTCTTAGACATATATTGACGGGCAAAGGCAAGACGGTCATTTTGGTTTTTCTTGCTAATGAGGGGCTTTTTTCGTGCAACTCGGCCATGGAAGTCATTTTTTCGGAGAAGCCTTCTTATTGTTTCTGGGTTAACTTCTGTCCCAGAAGCTTCTTTGACCATTGAAGTCAATTTTGGTGCAGATATAAAGGGATTTTTCTTCACTTCTCTTAAAACCATACTCTCGTCTTTAGAGGATAATTTCTTTGATCGCGGTTTACGTAGTTTGTTTGATATTAATCCATTTTCTTTATATCTGGAGATAATATCATGGACCGTTGATTTGCTTATATTAACCAGTTTCGATATTTCGCGTTCAGATTTTCCTTCCAAATGCTGGTTTATAACTATCCGTTCTTCTATGGTGGACTGTCTAATATTACGAGGCATTTTCTAAAATACTCTAATAAACTTCACTGAATGACTGATAACACAACAATGACCAAATATGTGTAAAACAAATACAAAAAAATCAAAAAATAACGGTATGTTTACTGCATTATCGAGAATCGGAGCTACTCGCATTTCAGCAATTAAAATTTAAGTTGATTAATTCTCCAGTGTTAAATTTGTTTAATCCGAAGGCTGTTACCAAGGTACACACAGACGCTAGTATGTATGGCTATACTTTTACAAAAGAATTCTGAAGATCAACAACTACACCCGATAGAGTATACGAGTCGCAAAACTTCTGAATCCGAACAAAAATATCATTCATATGAGCTAGAGGTTTTGGCTTTTGTGGAGGCTTTAAAGAAGTGGAGAGTATTTTTGTTAGGAATGAAGTTCAAGTTAGTAACAGATTGTAATGCATTTACGACTATTAAAAAACAGGATGTTCCTATCCGTGTTTAAAGATGGGCAATGTTTTTGCAGGAATTTGATTTTATAGTCGAACATCGGCAAGGAAATAGGATGAAACAAGTAGATGCACTCAGTAGAGTTTCGTATTTATTAGTGGAGGATTCAGTTCAATATCGTCTTAAAAATGCTCAAGCAACCGATGAATGGATAAGGGCAATAAAGAAAGTTTTAGAGAAATATAGCTATGAAGATTATTATATAAAACATGACATTCTATATAAGGATTATAACAAAGAGCTTATGGTTATTCCGCATCGTGAGGGCCATTTTGGGGCAAAAAAGACTATTGAGTTAATTATGCGAGAATTTTACATTCGTGACATTAATAAAAAAGTAGCTAATGTAATTCACAATTGTGTTGAGTGTCTAGTGAACAGTGGAAAGTTAGGAAAATCAGAAGGTTTTTTAAATCCTGTCGATAAGTCGAATTTACCTTTGAGGACATATCATCTTGATCATGTCGGACCTATGGAGTTAACAAAGAAAAAATATAACCATATATTAGTAGTAGACGCATTTTCTAAATTTGTTTGGTTATATCCAACTAAAAGCACGGGTACGGAAGAAGTTGTAGACAAATTAAAAAACAAGCATCAGTTTTCGGAAATCCAGAGAGGATAATAACTGATCGAGGGACAGCTTTCACCTCAAATGCGTTTAAAACTTACTGTGATGAAGAAAATATACAACATCTTTTGATAGCAACGGGAGTACCTCGTGGAAATGGACAGGTATAGAGAATAAATAAGATTGTCATATGCCATGTTCTGACGGGCATCCGAACAACGTAGTTCGCTCTCAGAATTACGTACATGAATTAACCCGTTCATACAACACTATTCATAATTCATATCATCAGAGTTTTTTATTTCAAACTTTTTGTTTCTTGTTTTACACCAAATATGTAACATATTTTAGTGAATTACATAGGGATCTAAATAGAAAAAATAATTCTCTTTCTCCTGACTATAGTATGAACCCATATCTGTTTACTTTTCATTCATGTTTTCCATTTTTTCTGAAAATGTTGTTGTTTTTAATACATTTTTATATTTTCTCAATTCAAATGTCACATACTGTCACAAATAAAATTTTGGAGAATTTTTTGTTTGAGTTGCCCCACATTTGTTTCTTGTTTTGTACGCTAATTAGAACCAAGGGAAAAGAAATGCATATTGCATTATGTAGAAAACAAAATTTACATCCTGCTGCATATATAAAAACTATACAATTTTTTACTTTTCATTCATGATTTTCAATTTTACTGAAAAAGTTTGAAAATTTCATAAATATTTTCAAACTGTCAAAATTAATTTATTTTCGATAAATACTCTCAATTGTTAGGGATGGGACAAATTTATTGGTTATTCAGAGAGTGATTCGAATTGAACAACGTACAAAAGTCGGTGTTCGCTCAGACAATTTTGTATGGGGAACTAAGTAATTCCTTCATAATTAAGGGTCGAACAACGAATGAGAGAGCGAACAACGCTCGTCTGGACATGGCAATAACCGTTTTATCAAAGTTGTGTACAGAAAATACGCAAAACTGGTATAAACACGTAGACAGGATTCAGCAATGCATCAATAACACACCTTCCAGAAGCACAAAATTTTCTCCGTTTAAAATATTGACAGGGCTAGATATGAAAGTAAAAAATCTTGATAATATTCGACGGATTATTGAAGGAAACTCAATAGTGGAACTTGATATTGAAAGAGAACATGTCTGAATTGAGTCACGTGAGAATATTTATATATTTATAAAATACAAACTGAAAATAAAAGAGGTTTTGATAAAAACAGAGCCAGAGCAACAGAGTATAAACCAGGTGAACTTGTCGCCATTAAGCGTACCCAGTTCGGACCAGGTTTAAAGATTAAACCAAAGTTTTTAGGACCTTAAAAAGTAACGAATCGTTTGAATCATGATAGGTACGAAGTAGAAAAGATTGGTGAAGATGAGGGTCCTGGGAAATGTAATACTGTAGCTGAGTACATGAAAAAGTGAAGCACATCATTCGGGTTGAATGAATCTTCAGGATGGCCGAATGTGGGAACTGACGGTAACCGACGAACGACACGTAGTGGAGTAAGTTATTAAAATACAACTCTGTAAATAAGATAATGATATCTGTATAACTTTAAGAAAGAGACAACAAGTAGAGCTCAAGTTGTAAAGTAGCTTGTAAGAATTTTTTAGTCTTTAAGCAACCGTTGCCTGTGTAGAACATCAATTTTACAAGCAAAAAGACGCGAAACACTAATTTCGCCAAATTACTCTAGGAATTAATTTTATCAATAAAACATAATCAAAATTACTCATCAAAGTAAATGTGTTTTATTATTGAAATCCTATATATATATATACATATATTATGTTGCGAATAATAAAATGTTAAAAATAACTGTTTTTGCAAAAAAGTCAGGCTGAATCCCAATTTGTTGTTTTTATAAAAAACAACAAATTATTAGTGGGGAATGTATGGCATTGTCCGCCGAGGGGTAAGGCAGGGAAGACTATAGTTTCGGGTCTCGCCACTGATTCTCATCGGTTCCCTTAGTTTTTTGTTGGGATATTCTCCCCAGAAGCTAATTATTGGTTTTTTACAAAAAAAATACTTTCATACCCAAATGTCTCTTGTGACAATTCGAAATTCTTACGTGAGAATGTTCGTTTCCTTGGCGCCTGACTTCGTGGTCAACAAGGCATTTGCAGGCAACTACAATACATTTTCCACTGCTGTGTGTCGTCACTTTGTGACAAATGCACATAACAATGAAATCATCGTTAGAATTCACGAAATTACTAAAAAATACAGAAACAATGTTAAAAATTAATACAGTTTATTTGTATGGCAACACTATTTCTGTACCTTGCATGTTGTCGTTTATTTTTGTCGCAGTTTGAAAATTTCACCTCACGTGAGAAGCTGAACCGGAGGTAACTTGTGAGGTGAAGTATAAAGAACACACCGTGAGTTCAACATAAACATACATAGAAAAAAATTATTGATTTTTTCAAAATTCAATTCATAGTTTATTGTTTTTCTACACTCTATATGTACATCGCTTAGAATACATTAACAAAGTATTAAAATATTATACGAATATACGCAATATTTGTAATTTAAGAGAGTAGTTCGATATCTGTATTCCCGTTATGTTCGATGTTTTCTGGGCTGATCATTCTTATGTTTTGTCAACTGTAGGCTATTGTGATTATTTTTGAAAACATATAACAACAGCCACCACAGTTCTTAATAAACTTCTTCACTGTTTCTCATTCAGTTCGTGTGAATCATTATTAATACCTAGAATAGGACCTCACATGTACGAATCTTTTACCGTTGAAGTATCAAGACTATTCAATGTAGTTCCTGATAACCTAAAAGTTTTTCGTTACAGGTACTGAAATCATGGATTGATTTTTTCATTAACTAACTTTTTTTATTTTATTTTCGGTATATGGCATGAAACTGATTATCATTTAAATTTTTTTAATTTTTCCTTTTTTTTGATAAATTTGTATAAATAAATAATGTTTTCTATGTATAAGTAGCGGCATAACTAAGTACTATACTGAATAGCTATGAAATAAGTTGGAATCCTTGTAGTTAACTTTAAATTGGCCACATGAATTAAAAATTGGCATAAATTGCAAAGCAATAAAAAATAAAATAAATAATCACACATTCATTTTTTAAAGAATCGTATACATGTATCTTATTTGTATAAGTTTTTAACTATGATTAAAAAATCTTGATGATTCTAACTTCACGGACAATATCATTCAATGTACTCTAATATCAAGAACTCTTGAAGATATAGCCGATTTATTGTGTCAGTATCAAGTTATGGCAAGAGTGATTCTCAAACTTTAAACGCATTATTCTCGAAGCAGTGTTTTACGAATGGTGAATGAATTTCGAAACAAATTTTTTTGAAGGTCCGCCATTTTGTTAATTTGAGCGAAGTTAATAATCCTAGTTCATACGAGAGCCAGACTCTTTCTAACACCCTTGAAATTTTCGGATTCCGATGTTCCAGTGAGAAGTTATCATCCCCGCCATCAAAAATAACGAATCTTTAATCACCAAAAACAACAACAACAACCTAATTTTGCAATTTTTTTCTTCCTTTTACAATCTTCAATTATATATGTGTAAAGTTACAACCCATAACATGCATTGGTATCCATTTACCAGCCCAATGAAAATATGGAAAATTTAAAATGGAGAATGGGGGAGGTCCCATTAAAAAAATTTACGATAATTTTTTTAAGATTTGTATAGTCACTTTAAGCAATTATGTAGTTAAAACAAGCTTTAGAGCCAAACAAATTAGATAGACGCTTGTAAACCGCGAAACAAAAAATATAGTATAATCGATTCAAAATAAAATACCAACATATTTTTAATTGAGACAGCACACAGGCAAAAACGTAAATGCAAAATTAATGTAATATTTGTCAGTTTATACTTTTAAATTATACCAGCAAGAAACACAATTTTTGATGTCGATAGATTCGTTATAACTATAACTAATTTTAACCAGTAACTCGAGGCTTTACCCCTACCCATTGGGTGTAAGTGATTTCGTCAAAAACGAAGTTGAGAATTTACTAGCCAACGGTATTATTAGACCGTCACGATCCTCTTACAACAACCCAATATGGGTGGTTGATAAAAAAGGAGTAGACGAATTTGGTTACCCAAACAAACGTCTGGTTATTGACTTCCGTAAACTAAATGACAAAACGATTAGCGACAATATCCCATACCAGACATAACCGAGATTTTGTCTAATTTAGGTGGGCCCAAGTATTTAACAACCCTAGATCTAAAATCCGGTTTCCATCAAATAGAGCTAGCTGAGCGGGACAGAGAAAAAACAGCATTCTCCGTGAGAAATGGAAAATATCTAGTATTTTTCAGCGTGCCATTGATGATGTTCTACGAGAACATATCGGGAAGTGTTGTTTCGTCTATATTGATGATGTAATTATCTTCTCGACGTCCAAGGAAAATCATATTCGGGATGTGGAATCAGTTGTAAAAAGTCTTTTAGAGGCAAATATGAAAGTTTCAGCGGAAAAATCGAAACTTTTCAGACAAGAAACAGATTATCTCGGATTTATGGCAACAACAAATGACATAACAACCTGTGCTGACTGAGTAAATGCTATGAAAAATTTTCCACAACCCACAACGTTACGTGGGGTTCGTTCTTTTTTAGGATTAGCAGGGTACTACAGATGTTTTATTAAGGATTTTGCAAAAATCGCAAGACCTTTAAGTAGTATTCTAAGAGTACAATTTGGCAATATCTCTGCGTCTGTCAAAGAAAATAAAAATTACTCTGACGATGAATAAATCCACGCATTTAATGCATTAAAAAATATTTTGATATCGGAAGATGTGTTATTAAACTGTCCTGATTTCAAAAAACCATTTGACTTGACAACTGACGCTTTTTTATCCCAGGGCAGAAGACCAATGATATCGGGGGCACTGTCTGATGCCGAAGAGAATTATGCTACAAAAGAACGTGAACTTCTTGCAATAGTTTGGGCTTTAAACTTAAAACTTTACGGAACTACTTCTATGGCGTTCAAGACATTCGTGTTTTTACCGATCACAAACCTTTAACATATGCTGTATCCGATAAAAATCTTAACAATAGGATTAGGCATTTGAAGGCTTTCGTGGATGAATACAATGCCAAGGTCTTTTATAAGCCAGACAAAGATAATGTTGTAGCAGACGCTCTTTCCAGGCAGCAAATTAACACCTTGAGCGACAACTCCAGTGTTATAACCGAAACAACAGTTCACAGTGAAGCTTCATTTACAAACACAATATTATCGGTAAATTGTTTTCGGAATCAAATCATAATTGAGGAAGGAACTGTAAAAGGTGTGAAATGTTATATCATGTTTGGGAAGAAAACTCGATATTTTATTACTTTGACAGAGACTTATTTGAGATTTTGCAACAAGTTGTGAAGCCAGATGTTGTAAACACAATTCATTGCGATCTACCAACGTTGGCAAGAATTCAACACAATTTAATTGAGCTTTTCCCAGGTGTTTTATTCAGATATTCGAAATCATTTGTCACCGATATCACGAACCTGAATGATCAAAAGGGAATCATTGCCGCAGAATACAACAGAGCACACAGAGCTGCACAAGAGGAATATTTTTTCCAAAAATGGGTAAAAAAGCCAAAGAATTCGTAACAAACTGCCGAATTTGTTTGCAATCAAAATATAATCGACAACCTACCAAATATCAGATAGTTCAAACTCCCATCCCAAGCAAGTGTGGAGAAATCCTCCACATTGACATTTATTCCACGGATTCTAAACACTTTCTCACATGCATTGACAAGTTCTCTAAATTTGCTGTAGTTCAGCCACTAAGATCGCGAACTATAGTAGACGTACAGCCTCTACTCCTCCAGCTACTAAATTTGTATTCTAATACGACTATTTACTGTGAAACGAAAAGTCATTCAATTCAAACACAATAAAGTCGATGTTGCAGAATATGTTCAACATTGAAATTGTAAATGCGCCTCCATTACATAGTACTTCTAACGGACAGGTGGCTCGCAGTCTGAAACTTGAGAGATTATTAGATGATACGGAAGAAGTTATACTCATGGCTACAATAGAGTATAACAGATCCGTACATTCAGTGATTGGGAAAAAAACAATTGAAGTATTTCGTACAAACGATTTCGATGGAGAAGTTGTAAATCGGCTTCAAAGTGCTTAGCAGAAAGATCTGACACTACATAATGCAAGCCGAAGAACTCAGATATATGAACCAGGAGATAAAGTTTTGGTTAAGACCAACAAAAGATTGGGCAATAAACTTACTCCGTTATATGTCGAAAAAGATGTTCAACAAGATCTAGGAACTACTCTATTAATAGGAGGGAGGAGGGTCCATAAGGACAATATAAGAACCTAAACTGAGTTAACTATTTTTATCAATGCATTCAATTTATTCCTGGAGTCGCATATGAAATAGAGGAAAAGGGAGAGCCTACATTAACTTTATTCATTCCAAATAGAGTGACTACTTTTCTTTTGCTGGTTATCACTCTTATGTTCCGTTCGGGATTGTCGTTTGACGAGTTTTTAGGTTTTGACTGTCAAAAAGTATTAAGCGTCGATGACGTTTTCGACGACATGTATAAAATGATAGGAAAATGGAAATTACAAAATTTGTTGTTATTTATTAAGTTCCTTGAACTTAATTCAAAATATGTAAAAATTTTAACAAAATAACCAATAATCATCAAGAGTACCTGAATACACGGAAATAACAGGTATTTCCGTTTGCATTTTTCTAATAATTTGAAGAAAAGCTATTTAAGAAAACATTAGTTCTAAATTATTTTTATCTTGTTTATTAAAAATATTGTGCAACTTAAAAAAAACATAAAATAATCCGCCGAAGTGGCTATCCGGACATTAAGTGAAAGATATGGTTCTACCCTGGAACATGCAGAAGAACATAAGGTGTGCCAAACCTCAAAAAGTTTTGGAATGACACTTAGATTTGCTATACCTTTATAATTTTCAACTGCATTTCTGCTGACGGATTTATAAAACTAGATCTCCAGGACATGGGAAAGTATCCTAAAGACAGCGAAAGATTAAAAATAGCAATAAGGGGTGTATAAGTTTGATATGTTCTGAAACCACTTCCTGAGCTGGATCAATCACGGATGCTGATTGGCATTACTGGAATCTCCCCTACACATTCCCTCTGCGGATACCGTAGGGCGCGGATGACCTACCAGCGGGGGAAGTAGTTGTTTTGCTCTCCTTGCTATTTTCACTCATTGGAATATGTATATGTATTAGTAGAAATAGATCCTCTGCGATCACAAGAACTCTGACTTCACTTGTCTTGTAGCTATCGAAGAGTCAACTTGCTTACTAACTCTTGTCGAGCTAACATCTACGTGTTAGCACTAACAGGCCTCTGACGCCACCACACCAAATTACACAAATGTAATTTATTTGTTGTACGAAAAGAAGAAGAATCACCAATAAAACCAATGAATTGAATATTATATTAATCACTTGTGTTTTATTTCCTTGCTATATCTTCTCTTTTCTTTGCATTTGCACCACACGCGCGTATCACCATTAACTGCTTGGGAGCTCTCGATGTCGTTCGCATCCCCCCTCTCCCTCGAGTTAATTATTTGCACACACCCTCCATCACAACGGCGAGGAGTAGAGCAAGTTCCTCGCCTAAACATTTGGTCGCATCGGGCCGGATAGTAGCCAATTGCCTAATTGTTGTTGATTCTACGCGGAGAAATCATCATCAAATCACCTCTCATATGAAATAATCTCATCACCGCAACAACAAATCACCATACTAACACCAGGTACGTAAACTCAGATTTCTTTAAAAAGTGAGCTACCGCGAGTTTTTCGTTTGTTGGATCGTTTTCATGTTTTTTTAATTGAGCATAAGTCGATATTCAATCACCCTACGCGTGTGTTATTGCTAAACCATACAGTCCACTCTAGTCGTTGCATATACTTTTGTATTGTATGCTCTTTCGTTGTCACGAACTTTGCATTTCGTTAGTTTGTACGGATCACCCTACGTCGCGGTGGTCATACAAAACCTTTCCGAGTTGTTGTTATTATCACTTCTTATATGGAGAGAATTTGCAGAGATCCATATTTACGCTAACAACGCAAATTGTTCCCAACGATCGGTTGTTAAAATATAAAAAAGAATCACCGCTCCATATATTGTTCGTTTGGTTAATTTGTTGCTCTTCCCCTCTCACCAACCAAACGCAATAGCTTTGTTGTAATCTCCCTCGATCACTTCTTTTTTACATTGTCTAAATTACAATAACAACACAACCATAATTTGTCGAGAACGAACTTTGGTCGTTTGGTTTATTTGTTGTTTAAATTCTCACCAACCAAACGAATTCGTCGTCGTTGTTATCCCCACTCGTTTGTTCTAACAAGCAGAGATAAATTTTGTACTATTTGCAATAACAACATTTACATCTCTTCACTCACCTATTACTCGAAAACAATAACAACAATCATAACCCAACAGTCCACTGTCTTGTTGTTTGGTTTATTTGTTACTTACTCCACCACCAACCCAATGTTCCTTGTTGTTCTACTGTATTGATAAATTCTCACTGGAGAATTTGCACAGTCATTTTGCAACAACAACACACGTGTATTCCACGCGCTTTTTCTAGCGTCACCTTGGTATAATAGAAAATATACCAACAATTGTTGTCGGCTCCAACTCTCACTGTTGGATCGTTTGTCGCGTCGTGTGTTGTGTGGGTGCGTAGCTGCTTACGCATAGACATTTCTCTGTTAGCGTCGCTTGTGTTTTATTCTGTTTTGTGTGATATTCGTTATTCACCACACTACAGCACAGTGGTACCAAGCGACAAAAATTGTGAATTTGTACAAATTAATATTAAAATTATTTTTTGAATCTTTTCGAAATAATTACTGTTTATTGGTAGGGTATTTGATATTTTTGGACATTTGTACCCTACAGTCGGCAACTATTGCACTCTTTTGGAGCATATTTAGTACATGGAAAAATATAAATTTTTCAAATATTTCTTCCTTGTTTTTGTTGTTTTTATTCAATATTTTTTTTAACAATTGAGTACACCTTGTTGAGTTTTTTGAAAATTTGGACACCTGTACCCTACATTTGGCATTCACCGCCTCAAATACACCTTACCATTGGTAGAATTTTCAAAGTTTGAGGAATTTTCGTTGATCATTTGGAACAAATAATTGCATTTTGTGGTCGCATTAAAGTAGTTTTGTCACCTAGGGGAAGTTTCTTCTAATTTCTCCTACCTTTGTGCTACTTTATCACTACAGATTATATAATCTACCATCTTTGGAAACTATTTTGGTTATTTTTGTTAATATTATTGGAGGTTTTGTTGTAATTTGCATATTTTGGTTGAGCTATAGCAACCTTTGTTGAATTTTGGTATTTTTTATTCAATTACTTGTTGTTTATTCTTCAATTGAGAAATTTCGTTTTGTGGGTTTTCACATTTCAGGAACAAAATGTCGATAACTCCTATAACTCGTTTCATTAGAGCCACTGAGATTGTTTTAAGAAGTGTAGCATCGTTTGAAAATGTACAAGAATCTACCTATTCTGTCTGCAACCTTGAAATTCGTAGTTCAGAAATTCGAAGGTTGTGGAATAAAGTCCAGTGCACTTATGATGAGTGCAAAACCTTCCTGGCGACATCTGAGACTGCACAGGATGATAAAATTGATGTCGTTGAGGAAAAATACAACACTTCATTTATTGCATATACTTGGTGTATATCCACCATTAACCGCCATCTTGATCGGCTTCAATCTCCAGCTATAGAAATTTCTTCTCCTGCTATAGCTTCTCTAATTTCACCACCTCCACCAGATTGCAATGACTCCATTTCACCTAGTGCACAATTAAATATTTCACCTTCCGGTTTGACCTCGAGCAAATCCGTCGATTCGGTTTCTGTGCTGTCCACCACCTCTCTCGTTGCTCCTGAGTTTCAATCTTCTACCACCTCCAATAGCTACACTTGCCCGTCTGTCGATAATCATAGTTTTGTTGTCCCACCTATCGACATAGATATTTTTGCTGGGGATTTCATATCTTGGCCCACCTTCCGGGATCTCTTCACCACCCTTTTTATAAATAATTGTCGTTTATCTGGCATTGAACGTCTCTGTCATCTAATGCAGAAGACCACCGGTGAGGCTCGCGAAATCGTTTCCAGATTTCCACTCACCAATTGTAGTTTCCCTTTAGCGTGGAAAGCTCTATCAGATACTTATGAAAATAAACGTATCATAGTAAATTGTCACCTCAAATCTTTGTTTGACATTCCCTCCGTCGAGATTGAAACTATTTCTGGCCTTAAAACTATCCAACGTGGGATAAATAGTTGTCTCGCTGCAATGTCAATCTATGACGTCACCACGGATCAGTGGAATCCAATTGTTGTTTTTATTTGTTTGCAGCGGTTGCCAAAAATTACTTTGACTCTGTGGGAGCAAAGTATCAAAAATAAATCTTCGTTATCTTCTTGGATGCTTTCCTCACCCAGAGGATACAAACATTGATCTGCCTTGAACACCTCCTCCCCTCCAAAAATAAGTTGTTGCTAAAGAAAATGTCTTCCCCTATCTCCTCTAAGAAGTTGTCACCTTGCAATATCAATCCACCTTGTTGAACCGCGTTCAACAACTTAGAGTTAAGAACATAATGAATTACCTACAAACTGAATTTTTCTTATTTCATAATTTACATTTGAATTTATTAACTGATATTAACTTACAAATATGGCAACCTTAAATCCATTGAGTTTCCACTCAACGGAGGAAAGGTTTTTTAATATTGTTCCTACATCTTTATGAAGAAAATGTCTGCGAGAGAAATATGCATAGCCATTTTGAACTCACTTGGTTTTCAACAGTAACTGAAATAAGAACGAATAAAACCTTAGCTGTTCATTTAAAACATTCTAATACAAAAGCATACCGTCTTTCATTCTAACCAAAAACAAAGATTTACTTTCAACGGAGTTACAACCGCAATTCTCGAGTAAATATACAGTCCACTTATTTGGCCTACTCCCGAGAACGTACATGGTCCAAACGAGCCGTAGAGGAATTAACAAGCGATTTTAAAAAAGGATTACGTCCGCCGCATTGCCTTGATATTTTTCACACGACTTATTTAAAATGGAAAGAAGGTATGTAAAAAGTTATTAGTTTGTGAGCACAGAGTTTTGTTTCCTAAGAAAAAAAAAAAAGTTTAAATATCAAAAGATAAATTGCGAAATTTAAACAATTGTTTTCAACCGCAACCATCCAAGTCGCCGCTATTGTCAATATTCTCTTTATAATAAGAGAAGTTGTCCCGCAAAAACGCTGTAAAAAGCATCCGCAAGAACAAAAGGAAAAGCAAAAAAAGTTTGTTGCTACAAAGTTACGCAACATCTTTATTCGACCTTCTTTAGTTCCTACAATCACAAAAACAAAATCGTTCATCTACAAGAGATTGGGTGAGAACATTCTGTTGGTCTTTACATTTCGCATTTCAATACAAAATATAAACGACTGTATATCATAGTCAAAAACAACAAAAATCTCTTATATGCTAGTCAACATTACAGCAACATTGCATAAACGCACTCATCAGCTACAGGTTATTAAACCCTGCAACATTTTTAACATCGTCCGCCAATATTGTCTATTATAACAACAAAACCAAACTACATTTCAGTAGTAGTTGCTTCGATTGCTACCACACAACAACATACATCAAAAAAGGGCGCACTCAACAAAAATTCTCTTTGGTTGGTTGGGTTTCAGCAGCTGTTTAAAATTCTCTTTGGTCAGTTTGTTTCAGCAACTGTGTTTCAGCATTTGTGTAAAAAAGGCAATCAGAGTTAGAATAAAGAGAGCGTTAAGTCTAACACCTCACATCAACTGCCGGCAATTAAGATCTATATTGTCATTTAAACTAATTTGCCGAAGAGGAAACATCAACGCGTAAAGAAAAAATTCTTTTTATTTTATTATTTCGAAGAACAACAATTGCCTTTTGTGTAATACGTTTTTGAAGGAGCTGAATATTTTAAAGAAAAAATTTTAAAACGCAAAAAAAAAAAATATTTACCATCTGCCATTAAAAAAAAAAAAAAAAAAAAAAAAGAGGAAGTAAATACACGGTGGTTTTACAACGCGTTCACTAATAAAAAGAAGTTGATGTCAAAAGTATTTATTTTTTTTTAATCGATTGGGGAAGAAGAAGAAAGTTACAAAATTATCAAGTTGTGGAATTCCATTTCAAATAAACAACGGTATATTTTTACCAAAACAAAATATTTGATAATCGTAACGAAATCGAAAAAAAAAAAAAAAATCCCCAAACAAAGCATAACGAAGAAGGAGGAATACAAATGTTAGAACAAAAAGGAACAACGATTGCCAACTAAAAAAGTAAACAAGCATAATACTGTACAGCCCACTGTGGGTGAATGTTGCTATAATTTTCACTGGAAGACAAACACTTCTTTGTCAACATATCAACAACCAATTAAGAGTTGCTAAATAAGGATAGAAATTAACTACAAATTAATATACAAAAAGATATACTACACCACGGATATCTCTGCCAAAGGAATTTTTTTAAGCTGATTTCATTTAAACTCTAAAACAAAGGGTTTGTCTGTTAAGTATATCATTGATATTCGAATTTGATCCGTTCCTTAAATTTGGTTTTCTCTCTTTTTTTTTTTTGCTGGGGCAGGAGATTATTAAAATTATACAATATTTCGCCAGTAACAAAAACCAGCAACAAGAAAATTCAACTATTGGATATCTATGTGGAATGAAAAGCAACCAAAATTAAACTGTAAGTACAGTGCATGCGTCTTTAAACCAACAACAGTAGTTTGCGAACAAAGACACTACGCTACAGGTCTTTCAATTTGAAACTAAACAAATAATAGTTTGCCAAAATTTTTTGTCAATACTTCTCGAAACGCTACTTCGTTGTTGGCGAGATTTATCTTGTGTGTATTCAATCAATTTTCGTTGTGAGGGCGAAATAAGTGACTTATTCGTTCTTTTACGTTCGTTTATAAGTGAAGAAAACAATTTCTGCTGCTCTGGTTAGTTTTCTTGGTTGATTTTTTTATAGCACGATGATTATATTGCACTTTTAAGCATTTCGAAAAAGGTGCTATTTCGTCGAAAGTTTCATGTTGCAGTGCATAATTTCACTTCCTGTATATGAACATTGGGTGAAGTATTTAAAGAAGATCGAATAGAGTTTAGATTTGATTGTTCGTTGGATAACCCATAACAAGGTTGCAAGTGAATACTTAACGATAGTTGACAAGTTACAGGTCATTTCGAGCTCAGTAAAAAATTTTTTAATCTTACAAAGACCGAAATTTAATCCCTCGATTCTGGAATTAACACAAACGCCAAAGTTTAACAAATTCTAACAAAAAAAGGCGAACAGATTTAATACTGCTTTACATTTCAAACATATTTTATACCAAAAGTTAAAATCTAAGTGCTGTACGAATACATATTGGTTACACCCATTCAAACCGCTGTTGATTGATTTGGTCTTGATACTACTTCCTACTTTTTTCGCGCAATATTTTTCTGTACTGGTAAAATTCTCACGGTGTTTGTCTGTATTCTTAATAAAGACAAGAATTGGATGTAGAATTGCAAGGAGTACTTGATTTTCTGTTCAATACCATAAGTCGGGATTGCACAATAAAAAACATTCTCTTTTTGAATATTTTCAAATATTGTAGAAATTTCGACTAATTGAACACAGTTTTGCTTAAGTTGTATCATTTCAATTGTTAACCAATACCTCATTATGACCAATACTGAAGATTCCGGTGCTGAAAATGCCGTCCCTCCTCAGAAATTTATATTCTTTTCCGACCAAATTATTACGTTTTGTGCTGATTTTGGCCAAATGGCTATTGAAAATTTCACAGCCTCCAGCTTACAAGTTGAGCTTGATGATCTAGAGAGGCGTTGGCGTCAGCTTGCTCATGTTTATGATGACGAAATGACTTCATCCGATTCCAATTTGTCAAAAGAAGCCAAAGGGGCGATGCATGGCAAGTTTTCAGAATGTTGTCGATCGTATAAGGAATGCAAATCCTCAATTCTCGACCTGATTCAGATCGAACAACCAAAACTTTTGGGTTCAGTGTCAAAATCTAAGGAAGAAAATAAAGTTGCAAGCAATGACACAAGTTTTTCGTTAAAGATACCTGCGTGTGATACGGAGGTCTTCAGTGGTGGATACGATAACTGGCCAAGTTTCAGGGATATGTTCACTGCTATATATTCCAATCATCAAAAATTATCTCCAGCACAAAAATTGTTTCATTTGCGAGCCAAAACTAGAGGCGAAGCAAGCTTAATAGTCAAGAGATTTCCGTTAACCGATAATAATTTTGAGTTGGCATGGGAAGCCCTTCGCCAGCGATATGAGAATAAGCGTATTCTCATAAATCATCAACTTAGAAAGATTTTCGAAATTGACCATATTTCAAATGAAAAAGGCAAAACATTACGGAATCTCCAATATACCATTAATAATTGTCTCTCAGTTCTGCGAACTTATAGTGTTTCGGTTATTTCCTGTGATCCTATTCTGGTTTATTGGGTTTCCTCCAAGTTACCAGAAGAAACGTTGACTGCTTGGGAGAATTCACTTTCCAATCATAAAGAAATGCCATCCTGGGACCAATTAGATTCTTTCCTAACCAAACGGTTGTACATGATAGAGTCGATTTCGGATATGAAAACACCAAAATCCCATTCAACTTATTCCCAAAAGACCAACAATTACAACTCTTCCACTGATTCTCCGCATAAGGCATGTAAAGTATGCCAACAATCCCATCATCTAAGGTCATGTTCCACTTTCAAATCTTGGTCACATTCGGAAAAACGTAAATTTGTTTTCGACAGCAAAATCTGTGAAAACTGTTTATCATATGGCCATATCTCGAAAAAATGTAAGAGCCAACATGTTTGTCAAACCTGCAAACAAAAACATCACACTTTGTTACACCCTAATGAGGGTTCCTCTGTTTCAAAACCCGCGGGTTCTCAACCCAATTCAAAATGGCAGGCACCTAAGTCTGCATCCGCATACCACGTCGAAACCTACTACGACGAACCGCCCACAACACCCGCTGAAGCTTATGCAGATACCT
>NW_026885044.1:0-61097 GCF_032173495.1 Musca vetustissima | reverse complement strand
CACTCATGCACACTTCTATGCAATGTGAATTGCTACACAATCTATGTCGAAGTACATGCGTACGTATGTATTTGTCGGTGGGTGATTGGGTGGATGGGCATTTGTTTGGTTCCTTCAGTACACAATAGTGAGGTTTTTCGCCAGCCATTGTGTTTGAATTGCATAGAAGAAAGCATTTTTGGGTGGCATGCCACCATGGTTGCGGAGGAGGTTATTCCGGCTAGTTGGCGCAATGGTATTTGAGTTATTACAACAATTGCTCCCAAAGGCCACATTACGAAATGAGAAAGAGTATGAGAAGATGTGTGTGTGTGCATTTTCAGAGTAGATTTACCCTGAGTCGGGGAATCATGGGGTGCTAATACATGTTATGCGTTTATAATTGATTGTGTTGGCGACAAAAGGTGCACCCTGAACATCACTTAGATGTGACGGAGGGTAAGAATTTTAATTAAATTATTTGCCAACGAGTATGTGCATGCCCAAACTATGTACAGATATTTGTGCAATAATATTTGTCTGTGGATTTGGGGATTTTCGTACATTTGAGACATGGAAGTGGAAATCGCAATTTGGGGGAAATTTGTATTATGTATACAGAACGTTGAGTTGTAAAATTCTTATCCTGCAGAAGTAATAATTTGTCAGCAGAAAGATGATCAAAATTTACGAACAAATAGTTTAATGAGCTATAATTTTAATTAGTGCAATGGTTAGTACAAAACACCGATCTAAAACGGACCCATCCAATTTAGACAACTTTTGGCAGCGGATGACTTTTGAGAAGAGGTTACAAGAAAAGGTTACAATTTTTTGGAGAATTTGCCGCCCAGTGAGAACCAAACTTCAAGATACCAAACACAGATGATGTTATTTCATAGGGGCTAAATCAAAACGTTGACGAATATTTTGGTAGAAAGAATAATTGCGTAACCCTTTTTAGGGAACTACTCCACAATGTAAGCCAATATTAATAATTTTGAATAGGGAGTTTGTCTAATAATTTTCCAATCAGAATCTAAAATAAACAAGTGAAAAGCGAAAATTGGGGGGTACCCTTATATGGGAGCTATGCCTAAACGTGGACCGATAAAGCCCATCTTCGAACTTGACCTGCCTGCAGACAAAAGACGACTTTATGCAAAATTTTGGCCATCTATACCCATTCGTTTAGACGCTAGAGTGTTATAACAAACAGACAGACGGACGTGGCTATATCGTCATAGAACGCTGATCAAGAATATATATATATATATGTATATATATATATACTTTATAGGTTCGGAAATGATTATTTCGATGAGTTACAAACGGAAAAGCAAAATTAATATACCCTTCATACTATGGTGGTGGGTATAAAAAGATAATTTGGTTGATAAAAATGTATAAACTTCCCTACGCTAAAAAATCAATTTGCTAACTAATGACAACCCAAAATACAGAATTGCACCGGCTACCGGCTATATTTGGAACAGATATAACCCATTCTATACAGTTGAATCATGACTTGTTTTCGGACACTTTGAAATGTAGCGATAGGAATCGGTTCTAGATTCGTAGACCAGTGAATATATCCTTTTACCATATTTCCTTATGTAAAAACATGTGCCTATATAAATTATTTATTGCGCTGAAGATATAACCCCATTAATAACCTTGAATTCTAAATTAGGTAGGACTATATAAAACCAGTAAGGAAAGTAGTAAAGTCGGACGGGGCCGACTATATTATACCCTTCACCACGATGGGTATATTAAACAGGACTATTAACATGGAAATGGATGAAATAAAATATGTGATATTTATCTAAATGTGAATCTACCTAGATCTATCTATAAAGTATGTAAATCGACTTCAATCAAATATAAATAGGTTATTCGTTGGGCTATGTCTGTACTAGAAAACGCAACTACGTAATTCTATGCTCAATTTTGTACGTTGTGCAAAATTTGTTTTCAATCTGACTAACATGAGAATTTTGATGCCCAATTTACTTGAAATCGGGCGAAAATATATATGGAAGCTCTATCCAAATAGTAAACGATTTCAAACAAACTTGTCACAGGTTAGGCTATACTAATTTCAGAACGTTTTGTTCCTATCAGCCTATTGGTTCCTTGGTGCGTCAATTACTTAAAATCAATCTATAATAAAAGGGAGCGAAACTTGGCAGACATCACTCTAGGCTCAATTCAGTACGTTATGCCAAATTTCGTCCAAATCGAAGTATATATGGGGCTGTGGTGCACCATTTACGTGAAATCGGACGAAACTATATATGGGAGCTATATTTAAATCTTGACCGATTTTCACGAAACTTGGCACACATCAGTCTGGACTAAATTTAGTACGCTATACCAAATTTCGTCAAATCGAAAGCTATTTAGGGACTTTGGTGCACCATTTACATTAAATCGGACGAAAATATATTTGGGAGCTACATCAAATCTGAACCGATTTTTCTCAATTTCAATAGGGTTCGTCCTTGGGCCAAATGAATGAGCTGTGCCAAATTTCATCCAATTCGAATAATAAATGCGGCCTGTACATTGTTTACAATTTAACATGGACAGACGGACGGACAGGCGGACTTGCGTAAATCGACTTAGAAAATGATTCTATGCATATTCTCAAAAGGAACCATGGGTCTATCCTCGATACAAACATATGCACAAAGACATAATACCCTGTACCACAGTGTGGTGAAGGGTGTAAAAAGGGCTTTATAAGGGGAATACCCTTAAAAATGAATATTAATAATTTTTGGTTGGGAGATTTGTTTGGATATACGACTACAAAATACCAAATGTCAGCGAATTCGGTTAAAAAAAAAACGCGGCCAAGAACCACAAAATATCGAAAATTGGGAGTTACCCTTATATGGGGGCTAACCGAAAAAATTGGCCTATATTTATAATTTTTTGTGGAGAGATTTACTACCCAATAATAACTGAAATTGGGAGGTACCCTTATATGGGGACTAACAGAAAAAGTGGACCTATATTTATAATTTTCAATATACCTAACTACAGCCAATTCGGTTTTACATAATATTGAAACCGTTGTATTGGGGGTTATCATAAAAATGGACCCAATATTCATAATATTTGTTGGGAAGATATGATACCTAGAAGATGTACTACCAAATCTGAAAAATACGGAATATTTGAAAATTGGACAAATATTGATAACACAAGAAAAGATAACACAACATCGAGGTCATTGTCCGGGGTGGAATATTCATATTGGGGATACACACCTAAAAGTTTATAAGCAAGATGTTTGTAAATTATTGCGAGGATTGAAATCGCGTATTCTGATAATTCAATAAATTAAGTACGGAAATAATACACAAAGAATCCTGTTAAAAGGACAAAATTCTCTACAACAAGATGTCTCGTGAGTTTTTTACTGAATAAATGAAATCTCAATACATACAATATCTTCAAATCAATACATGCATCAATCTGTTCATGTATAATAGGGTTGCCATCAAATAAATTAAGACCTTTCACCCCCAAAATCTTGAAGAATACTGCAATTTTTGCTAGGAAAATGTATTACCCAAATTACAGACTAAAATCCGCAATATACTGAATATTTGGGGGTACCATTATGAGGGCTACAATTCACGTGGATATATATATATATATATATCACATTTTCAATACCAAACATTCTATGAGTATTAGCAGGTTATTTACAAACGTTCAAAGCTCTATCTTAAATATTATAGCTGTATTGTGAATTCTAGAGATGAATATGGCTAAATTGACGTAGAATTCTATTCTGATCAAAAAAATTTTTACTTGAATAGAACAAGATGGATGGGAGAATGAAGATATATTAATATCAATATTCTGCAAAATTCGAAATAATCAACCCTTGTTTTATAATTTTATTCCATAAGCAATAACAATTGATTTAAATAACAATATTCGTTTTGTTTTGAAATTTCAATTCAATTTAAAATGTTAGTTTTTTTTTGTAAAAATAATTTAATGAAATAGCATCCGCAATACTTACGGCCAGCTGTGGTAGTTTGCCTTGATTTCTTTTACTTTTTTGCTGTGTTGTGGGGAAAAACTAAACTGGACAAATGTTACACTCCAATGGCGCAAATAGTTGTGATTTATGATGGAATACAATACAAAAACACCACAACAACAACAATAATGGCAACAGCAAAATACATGTTGTTGTTTTGTCAGCTATAAATGTCATTGAACAGAAAATATGATTTCACTCCCACTAACACCTCCTCATATACCCTAAACACTCACACATACAATAAAAAAAATTATTTTATTTATGAGAGAAAAAATATTTTTTTGAAAAAAAAGAAAACAACACTTATAAAGATTTATCGAAAGCCAGCAGAGAAGAAAATTGCCCAGAATACTTCTGATATTATGGACGGGTGGCCAACCATATGCTGACAACAAAAACAAAAAGAAAAAAATACTCATTTAAGCATTTGTATTGCAATATCTTAATAACATTATTTGAGCATTCCATTAGTAGTTAGTTGTATAAGTAGAAACACTTATATACATACAATATTTTCTTATTAAATTAAGCAATAAATTAATACTTTTTGTATATGCATTTGTATTAGTTATCTAATATCGTTGTTTCTGTCTTTCTTCTTAATTCTTATGCTGACCTTTCGAAGTTAATGGAGACATGAATCACCAGGCATCAACGTGTGGCAAAATCCTGATATTCCTATCGGTGTGTCTGGTCATATTGACATTACCCTTCAGTTTGTTTGTATGTTTTAAGGTAAATATGAAATGTTTTCTGTTTTTGTTTATTTTTTTATTCTTTCAGGAAAATTCAACAAGAAAAGTAATTACTTATAAAACAATTCGTATCAATTAATGGACGGGAAAAATACGGTCGAAACTTTGCAATAAGTTAAAGTTTAAATTTTGTTCCAAAACCAGTGAGCGGAGCAGTATGGTCAGACGGGGCCGACCATATGATACCCTACACTACTTCTACGAATATCTAACATTGTGTGGTTCTATATTCTGGGCTTGGACAATATATCGCGATATTTTCACCATCTTGACCGACTAGATGTCAACAAATATTACTAATATTCATATTCGCTTCTAATTACTTATCCAGATTCCCTTCAGCGTATTCGCCTTTTAATGTGGCCTGTAGGTCGACTCGAAAAAACACAAAAAAACAGTAAGAAAAGTAGTAAAGTCGGACAGGCCGACTATATGAAACCCTTCACCACTTTGGGTATATTCAACAGATGCATTCTAACATAACATGATATTGACCATATTTTTGGTCCTTGGTGTATGATTTACTTAAAATAGGAGGAATATATATACATATATAGAAGCTATATCCAAATTTGAACCGATTTGAACGAAACTTTCCACACATTAGACTATACTAACTTCACTACGTTGTGCACAATTTTGTGAACCGCGAACCGATTTTCACGAAACTTAATACATATCACTCTAGACTTAATTCAATACGATATGCCAAATTTCGTGCAAATCGAAAGTTATATAGGGGCTTTGGTGCACCATTTACATAAAATCGTACGAAGATATATGTGAGAGCTACATCGAAATCTGTACCGATTTTCCCGAAACTTACCACTCATCATTCTAGACTCAATTCAGTACCCTGTGCCAAATTTCGTACAAATCGAAGGATATAAAGGGACTTTGGTGCACTATTTTCCTAAGATCGAACGAAAATATATATGGGAGCTATATCTAAATCTCAACCGATTTTCACGAAACGTAAAACACATCATTCTAGACCGAATTCATTACGCTATGCCAAATTTCGTGCAAATCGAAAGATATAAATGGGGACTTTGGTACACCATTTACATTAAATCGGACGAAAATATATATGGGAGCTATATTTAAATCTGGCCGATTTTCAGGAAACACATCGTTCTAGACCTATTCCATTTTGCACGAAATTTAGCACACGTCATTCTACATTTTATTCAGTACGCTGTGCCAAAATTCGTGTAAATCTAATAATTTTCAGGGACTTTGGTGCACCATTTACCTAAAATAGGACGAAAATTTATATGGGAGCTATATCTAAATCTGAACCGATTTTCTCCAATTTCAATAGGCCAAACGAATGGGCTGTGCCAAATTTCATCCAATTCGGATCATAAATGCGACCTGTACTTTGCTAACAAAAATACATGGACGGACAGACGGACGGACAGACGGACATGCATAAATCGACTCAGACATGCATAAATCAACGGACATGCATAAATCAACTCAAAATTCTATACATATTCTCAAAAGGAACCATGTGTCTATCTCGATTCCTTTTGTCTGTTACAATCATATGCACAAAGACATAATACCCTGTATAACCTTGACACGGATGAATTTAATTCGTAGATGCAATTTCGCAACAATAGTCGACATAAATACAACATATCAAGTAAAGACATTTGTAAGCCACATTGGCCAATATGCCTGATGAGCCGGTTAACCAACGGCGAAACGCGTCGCATAGTGGTGGGAATGTAGTATTTCTCTGGCTTTCATTTTCATTGCATCTCCGATCATGTAGCTCATCTCATCAAAACTATAAAAATTATAATGTAGAATGTATCTGACGGAGTGGTTGTAGTATGTTGTATATACCAAACTATTATGCAGTGTTGCTGTAATTTGGTATTTTTGGTTCTCACGGAATAAGGCATATCCGTACCAAAATTTATTAATATTGACCCAAGATTCAGGACAGCCCCATATAACGGTACCACCAATATTGAGTATTTTGGACACGTACTCCAACCGAATTGTAATTTGGAATTGTGGTTTCTCATTGTATAGTACATCTTCGTACCAAAATTTATTAATATTGACCTAAGTTTCAGGGTAGCTCCCATATTGGAGGAATTTTTGACACATTTTTCATTCAAATTGTCGGCTATTTGGTATTTTATGTTCTTATAGCAGTACCACCAGGATTATAGCAGTACCTTTAGGATTAAACATATACGCCATAGAATCCAAATTTTGTAATTTTTCACACAAAAGCCAGGGTCCATTTGACACGCTAAATATTGACCGATCTTTATCAATTTTTATTCATGCTTTTTTTCGGCCCGATCCCCTTCTCCATGTAAAATTTCACGATATTCGGGCCGACCAAAATTTAGGGTCCATTTCATCCCCTAAATTTTAACCGATCTTTATCAAAAACAATAGGGATCTTCATTGGCCAGAACCCATCTTACATGCAAAATTTCGTGAAGATTGATCCATAACTGTGGCCTGTATCGTGCTTACAAATTATAATGGACAGACGGACGGACACGCATGTCTAGATTGACTTAAAATGTCTAGATCGACTTAAAATGTCTAGATCGACTTAAAAGTGGGTCTAGGACCAATATTTCGAGGCGTTACAAACTTTTGGGGCTGCACAAAGCTATAATACCCTGACAACATAGTTGTGTAGGATATAATAAGGGAGTTATATGGGGACTACCCCAAAAAGAGCACGGATATTAATAATTTTTGGTAAGGAGGTTTGTTACCAAATACGACTACAAAATATCAAATTGCAGCAAATTTGATTGAAAAACGCGCTCAAGAACCCCAAAATACCGAAAATTGGGGGTACCCTTATATGTGGCTATCCGAAAAAATGGACCTATATATATATATACATATATATAATTTCCTGTGCAGAGATTTGTTACGTATTAAGAACTCAAAGTACTAAATTACAGCTAATTCGGCGGAAAAATACGATCAAAACCCCCAAAATACTGAAAATTAGGAGGTACCGTTATATAAGAGCTATGAGAAAAAGTGGACCTATATTTGTAGTTTTTTGTGGAGACATTTAGTACCCAATAAGAACCCAATGTACCAAATTTCAAGAACCCCAAAATACCGAAAATATGGGGGTACCCTTATATGGGAGCTATGCCTAAACGTGAACCATCTTCGAACTTGACCTGCCTGCAGACAAAAGACGACTCTATGCAACATTTTGGCGATCTATCTCAATTCGTTTAAAAGCTAGAGTGATTACAACGGATAGACGGACAGACAGATGGGGCTATATCGTCATAGAATTTTACGCTGATCAAGAATATATATACTTTATTGGAGTTACAAACGGAAAAACAAAATTAATATACCATCCATACTATGGTGGAGGGTATAAACATGTATTTGAGTTAACCCTTTCGTTTATTAGTTGCATAAAAAAGCTCCACTATTTCGTTAATAGGCAAACAAACTGACGTTAATTTCAATGAAGGGATATGTGTATTTTTACCAAACATAGGTTTATCCATTTCGTTGTTTCAAAAGTAAACGTAAATAAAATATATCTTAGTATAGCCTTTGCTACGCAAACATGTGCCTCCTCGAAATACTGGTTTTAGACCCCAAATTTCCGCATTTGAGACAATGGATCTGTCTGGTGCGCACGATGTCTCTCGATGTGACAAATAATCAATAATTTATTTGCCTCATATTCACACTATAGAGAAGTACGGATATGATTTTTCAATGTCCTTGTTTATAAATGTCTCCTAACAGCAATAACTAGCCCTAAAACTAATATAAACACTAAAACCAATATAAACACAAAGAACATATATTTGTATATACACATGTGTACATTTATGGTGGATATATTGCTATGTGTATTCAGATAGACTCAGGTGGTTATATGGCAAACCCATATGTATATTTGAACAACAAACAAAAACATTGTAACTCTTTTGTGCTTGCGTTTGTTTTTGTGTCTCTTCTTACAGGTGGTCCAGGAATATGAACGGGCTGTTATCTTTCGTTTAGGTCGTTTGATGCAGGGTGGTGCCAAAGGACCCGGTATGTACAAAAAGTTCTCCCCTTTTGCCTCCCATTTGCAACATTTTATTCCGTTTGTTATTGAGTAATACGATTTTATGGATTTTCTCGTAAAAGCTTACAAATTAAATCTTAATAATTTCATTTTGTTGTCGATTTCATTTCTTAGGTATATTTTTCATACTGCCCTGTATAGATTCATATGCCAGAGTGGATTTACGTACAAGAACATATGATGTACCACCACAAGAGGTAAGTTGAAAACAAGACGGAGAGAGAGAGAGAGAGAACGAGTGGATGTTTGTATTTATTTTTCATGCGAACAATATTCAATATCCAATTGATATAAAAGGGGTAATTTGATTATTTTTTGGGAAGTGAACATGGAATTAAAGGACTTTGTGAGGATTTTAGCTCAGTCAAGGTACATTAAATTGGAAACTATAAATGAGCAAAAAATCGTAGGACAAATTTTATGTTTATAGAACACCAAATTAATAAAATTTTTGTTTTAGATTTAATAATGTTTCAATTAATGAAAATATTAATTGTATGTAAGTGAGAGCTAAGGAACATTTATGAAATGTAATTATTTGATAATTGTTTTGTATAGAAAACAAGTAAGGAAAGAAGTAAAGTCGGGCTGGGTCAACTATATGATACCCTTCACTACTTTGAGTATATTCTACATATGGGTATTCTCATTTTTTAATTCCACTAAAAACAATTGTTTTGATTTGATCTTTATCAATAAATGAACCGACTAACATAAATCCATACAAATGCTTTTCTGCAACCTATGCTAAATTTCAATGGGAGAAATTTGCGTAAATCGATTTATAGCACACTTGATACACACTATTCGATAATATCGATCAGACACCCGTTCGAAATATATAAGGAAGCTATGTCTGCATCTGCACCCATTACAAAAAAAGCGCAATCAATCTAGTCTCAATTGAATACGTTGAGCAAAATTTCGTGTCAATCGGAGGAGTTTGGTGCACAATTTACCTAAAATCGGACGAAAATATATATGTGGCAGATATATCTAAATCTGCATTTTCAGGAAAATTAACACACATAATTCTAGACGTAAGTCAGTACGCTATGTCAAATTTCGTGCAAATCGAAAGAAATGTAGAGGCTTTGGTACACCTTTTACACAAAATCGGTGAGCTATATCTAAATCTGAACCGATTTCCACGAAACTTGGTAGACATGACTCCAGACCCAATTCAGAACGCTGTGCAAAATTTCGTTCAAATCGAAAGATATATAGGTCTTGGGAGCACCATTTACATTAAATCGGACGAAAATATATGTGGGAGCTATATCTAAATCTGAACCGATTTTCACGAAACTTAGCAGACATTATTCTATACTCAATTCAGTACGATATGCCATATTTAGTGCAAATCGAAAGATATATAGGGACTTTAGTGCACCATTTACCTTAAATCGGACGAAAATATTTCTGAGAGCTATATATAAATCTGAACCGATTTTCAGGAAACTTAGCACACATTATTCTAAGCTTATTTCAGTAAGCTATATCAAATCGAAAGATATTTATTTGGTGCACCATTTACATTAAATCGGACGAAAATATATATGGGAGCTATATCTAAATCTGATCCGATTTTCAGGAAACTTAACATACATAATTCTAGACCTAGCACACATCATTATAGACCTAATTCATTACGCTGTGCCAAATTTCGTGGAAATCGAAAGATATTTAGTGAGTTTGGTACACCATTTACCTTAAATCGGACGAAAATATAAATGGGAGCTATATCTAAATCTGAACCGATTTTAAGGAAACTAAACATACATAATTCTAGACCTAATGCATTACGCTGTGCCAAATTTCGTTCAAATCGAATGGTATATAGGGACTTTGGTGGACCATTTACTTTAACTCGGACGAAAATATATATGGGAGCTACATCTAAATCTGAACCAATTTTCAGGAAACTTAACACACATCATTCTAGGCCTAATTCATTACGCTGTGCCAAATTTCGTGCAAATCGAAAGATATATAGGGACCATTTACCTTAAATCGGACGAAACTATATATGGGAACTATATCAAAATCTGAACCGATTTTCTCGAAACTTGGCACACATCATTCTGGAACTATTTCATTACGCTGTGCCAAATTTCGTGCAAATCGAATGATATATAGGGACCATTTACCTTAAATCGGACAAAACTATATATAGGAACTATATAAAAATCTGAACCGATTTTCTCGAAACTTGGCACACATCATTCTGGACCTAATTCAGTACTCTGTGCCAAATTTCGAAAAAATGTATTGGGACTAGGTGCCCCATTTACCTTAAATCGGACGAAAATATATATGGGAGCTATATCTGATATCTGATTTTTCCCAATTTCAATAGGGTCCGTCCTTGGGCCAAATAAGTGACTTGTGCCAAATTTCTTTCAAATCGGACCATAAATGCGACCTGTACTTTGTTTACAATTTAACATCTACAGACGGACGGACGGACATGCATAAATCGACTCAGAAAGTGATTCTATGCATATTCTCAAAAGGAACCATGTGTCTATCTGGTTTCCTTTTGCCTGTTAAAAACATATGCACAAAGACATTATAAAATACTGAAGGGTATAAAAATATTTTTACATTGTCAATATTACGCATTCAAAGAACTGCAGTGAAGCAGAAACATAGGAATACGAAGACAAACACATTTTGTTTATTACTTCTTAACTAGAAAGTTATTCTTACCGTTATTTATGACATTTTGTTCATGTCAATGCAATATGTGCTGCTGCTTCTATATTTACCTGTGATTTCGTTTTTTCTTCTTCTCCTTACTTTCAGGTTTTAACAAAGGACAGTGTTACTGTGTCAGTGGATGCCGTTGTCTACTATCGCGTCTCGAATGCAACAGTCTCCATAGCAAATGTTGAAAATGCACATCATTCGACAAGGCTGCTGGCGCAAACCACTCTTCGCAACACAATGGGCACACAACACTTACACGAAATTCTCAGCGAACGTATGACAATTTCCGACACCATGCAGGTGAGTGAGTAGCTAGCTTATGTATGGATGTATGTATGTTGTTTGTATTGTTTCGGTTGCAGTATTTGTTGCGACTACTAGTTATGGGGTTCAGCCAGGTGTAACTTGAATAGGATAAAATATGTGCCAGCTAAGCTTATTTTCAGTGCCTGCACCGATGTGTATTATTTGGAGCAGAATAAAAACAAGTTGCACGCCGATATGTTTTAACAACAACAATAGCATCAACTTCACACTTTACAATCCGGACAATAAGAAAATGATGACACAAATGCGACAATATTTATTTTCACCGTGCTAAGCAACAAATGTCAGAGTGCATAAATAAAAGTGCATAAATTCTGAAATCATATGAGTTCCCAATCTCCTGTCTGAAAGTGATGGATATCGGTCCAATTTTTATGATACAACCCATTACTCGGTATTTTGGCAAGTTTTTCAACAGAATTGCCTATAATTGAGTACTTTGAATTCTCATTGGATTGTAAATCTCCCTACCAAAACATATCGATATTGGACTGTACTGATGTATGTTCTATATGCCAAAACTCAATATTACCTTCAGTGAACCCCAAATGACTACTTATAGCCCATTCGATCAGCAAATTAGTTCAATAACTTCATTTACTACTTTCATATATCCCCATACATATATATTGGAAATTATCAATTTAGTTTATATAAAACATTAATGTAAAACCAGTGAGCGGAGCAGTATAATCGGACGGGGCCGACCATATGACACCCTACACAACTTCCACGAAAATCTAACTTTGTGTGATTCTATATTCTGAGCTTGGGCAATATTTCGAGATATTTTCACCCTCTTGGCCGACTAGAGGTCAACAAATAATCCAGATTCCCTTCACCGAGTGATGTTTTGTGATGTTCGGCTTTCAATTGTGGCCTATAGATCGACTCGAAAAAGACACAAAAATTAAGTTTTCGGTCCACGTTATCACAAAAATTATTATCTGATCATCACCAAAAATTATAGGCGTTGTCCTTGACCATAACTGTAACCTCATGAAACATTTCAAAGCGATCTGCGCTATATTTCCGCCCTCTAGTGTGGTAATGGGTTACTAAATAATATATGAATACGTAAGCACCTATAAATATTTACGTGTAACTCCCACATCCGAATACATACGACAATATAATAGGTATCAATTTAAGGGTCAACCACTCCTCTTGAACATACTATCAACTTCTCGGGTCTAGGACGTTGAGGTGCAAATATATACCCCATAGAATACAAATTTTGTAATTTTTCACACAAAAGTCAGGGTCCAGTTGACCCGCTAAATATTGACCGATGTTTATCAAAACAGGCATACTTATTCTTCGGGCTGATCTCTTTCCCCGTGCAAAAATTCGCGGTGTTTGGGCCATAATTGCGGCCTCTGAAGCGACCAGAAAATCAGACAAAAATAAAGTTTTTGGTCCATTTCATCCCCTAAATGTTAACCGATCTTTTCCAAAAACAATAGGGATCTTCATTGGCCAGAACCCATCCTACAAGCAAAATTTCGTGAAGATTGGTCTACAACTGTGGCCTGTATCGTGTTTACAAATTATAATGGACAGGCGGACGGACGGACACACATGTCTAGATCGACTCAGCTAGTCGAGATATGATGATCGGTATACTTAAAAGTGGATCTAGGACCAATATTTCGCGGCGTTACAAACTTTTGGGGTTGCATAAAGCTATAATACCCTGACAACATAGTTGTGTAGGGTATAAAAAGGTTTCAATGTCTTGTGTTTAATTTGTTTTTATATTTTTCCCAAATAAATAATCTACTGTAAGAAATTCCCGGTGGAGGGTATACAAATTTCGGTCGCCCTAACAGCGTAACTTTTTAATAAATAATTTTCCGTAAAAACTAAATACTCTCATATTTAACCATTCATCATAAATTAGACGAAGTAATTGTGTCATTGCACTATGGCCGATTTTAGCGGCATAAAATATATCTCGACATGCTAGCTTCACCAAATTTGGGGTGTAGAACACTAATGTTAGAAAAGGTGATTTATGAAAAAATGGGCGGGCCACGCCCCCTGCTGTTGGTTATTTTGACGATATTGGGTTCGTTTTTCAACAGAATTGTCTGTAATTTGGTATTTTAGGTTATCATTGTATAGAGAATCTCCCTACCAAAAATGATCAATATTTTATAAGTTTTTCGGATAGCCCCCATATAACGGTACACCCCATTATTGGGGATTTTGGGCATTTTCTTTAAACAAATTTGTTGTCTTTATGTATTTTAGGTTTTAATTGGGTAGCAAATAAGGTTTGGGAATACCCGACTTTTTTCATTCCCAAGAAATCGGGAATTAAAATTTTTCATTCCCGGGAACCCGGGAATTATTAAGAATTATTTTGATGTTAAGAATTATTTTTTTAAATAAGAATATTTTTGTCAAAACATTAAATTAGGAACTATTTGTACACATAAAACACATATGAACAATTTTTAATTTGTGCATTAAACAGGTTGCCTGATATACTGATTCTTATGTTGATGCAAAAGTTTCCATCAATTGAAAATATTCTCTCACTTTTATAGACTTTTACTCACTTTATATAAAACTTATTTATTTAAAAAAACTACTGTGGCAGGGTTTTGATCTTAAAGGGGTTAACTTTGCAACCATTTTAATTTAATTTCAAAACATCTATACCTTTGGAGTACTTTTATCACTACTAGATGACCAGATTCCACTTCATTGCTACTTTTTTGGCACATCCGTATTCCCCAAACTATCTGGGTCTCTTCAAAACTTCAGTTTATGTATATAAATTTTAAGTCACTTCGGTCACTTAATTCTTTTTGTAATCTCTTTGAAATTGAAGGGTCGATGGATGTTTGTTGATCTTTCAATGTATGGTATGATTCCAGCACAAGGACCCTTCTATAGGACATTAAGAATAAATTTTCTTATGCCGTTCGCTCTATCTGAAACAGTTGCTATAATGTGGGTTTCAAAACATAATTCCAACAATTTTTCTTCAATCATATTCCGAATTTTGAACCTACTTGTTATATAAATCAGTTTTAAAATGAGTATCTTCCACTTAAACATACATTAAAATATCGTCCCTATGTAGTTGTTGTATTATCGATACCAAATAATACCACAGGTGGATCAACGGATCCATTCTAATTATGCCCTTACCATTGTAATATCTAATTCAATATTTATATTGATTTAAAGATATTATTTTCCGATTTCCCGGGAAAAGGTATTGGGAAATCCCGGGAATATCGATTTCAAAAAATCGGGAAATCCCGGGAATACCAGGGAAGGAAATTCCCGACCCCAAACCCTAGTAGCAAATCTTGCAACCAGAAACGATCGATATTGGTCAACTTTTTAAAGTAGTCCCCATATAACGGTACCTCGAAATTTCGGTATTAAGGGGCGTTTTTTAACCAAGTTTGCTGTAATTTTATATTTTGAATTTCCCATTTCTTGGAATGACTGATGTCACAAGTAGGGACGGATCGAAACTATCTGAAATATTTACGAAAAAAATATTTAACCGTATCTCAAAACTATCGTTCAATTCTTCAACATATTCTTCACAATAGTTCATATATAGGTACTTCTAAATACTTTCTCACTTCTGGAAAGTACTCAACTCCAGTATTGAATTTCATAAAAAAACTGTTTTTTAATTTTACGAAAATATTGCTGCTGCAATGGAAAAACGCGTGCTAATTGTAATGTAAACATTAACAGCTTTTTGTACATAAAAAGGGTTGCCAATTGTAAATTTGTTTTTCGATTTTTTCTTATCAATATGTTGAGTACCATCAACAAGTTTAAAAAAAATGTTAAGTTGAAAAAATGACTTTTTGCCGCTAAAATGGTGATTTCACCTATAGTTCATTGTTCGGTTACACCTAGAACCCTGGTAGATGCCGGCAACTCAGGCAGAATTCGCTGCGATACCAGCCCAGATTTCTATCACGTTTCCTTTTATTATTGCATTATCTATTTCCCTTTTTTGTTCTTCCTCTTTGTCGTCTATTTTTTTTACATATATTAAACATAGTATTTCATCTATTTTCAGGTACAATTGGATGAAGCAACCGATGCTTGGGGCATTAAAGTGGAACGTGTTGAAATGTAAGTCACTCAGTCAGACAGTCATTCATTTATTCGTTCGCTTACCGTTCACCTCCTCATGCATAGATCTAAAAGGGAGGAGAGGGCACTGCATGAATATCTTTTTATGTTTTCTATTGAAAATTCTTGTGTCCTGGATGCATTTCCTTCCTGTTTTTTCGGTGCTTTATAACCGACCAGCCAAAAACTAAATAACACCACGACTACAATAGCATGGCAGAAGACAAGAAATCATTTTTATTCTGTCACCAAGACACGTTCTCCATCATCATCATCGTCATCATGTAGCGTTATTGTGGTGGTGGTGGTGATGATGGTTGTGGCAGTTGTTTGTCCATGGACAATTTTTCTTTTTGATGCTGGCCAAATTCAATGCAGTTATTTTTTTTTATTTCGTAAATAAGATTACTATTCCTGTTTCGTATGAATTGTGGCAGGTGTACGAATTCTTAAGAGATTTTTTATTTTTTTCTTTGGCGTTTTTTAGAAAATTTTTGATTTTTCTTTTTTTTTAACGTATACAAATACTGTTCTTAGTGCAGATTTCATTGAATGGATTTTCAAGGCAGTAAACCATTTATCAAAAATACAAAAAGAATCACTTTATATATCTTAAGTATATATTTTTTTATGTAATGTTACAAGGACGAAAAGTAAATTCTATTCTAAGTGCTATGCCGCAAAAAGGTGCTCACAAGTGTGCATTAATAGCCACGTATATTCGTAGAGAAAAATATAAAGGATTTTTGGTAAAGCTATAATTTTGTGCGCTTTAAAATATGTACTATTTGATTCCTTTAATCGTAATGTACTATTTGTGATGTATCGTAACGGTAGGAGTGGATCGATGGGTCTCACCTACGAACTTGATTTAAGTTTGAAAAAACTATTAGATGTGCTTAGTTTTTACCATATCGGACATTCCATACGATTGTTTTAGGATTAACCAACTTTCCAAATGGGGACGTACCAGATGGAATATACTGATGAATGTCATCTTCGGACGTTATCTAAGGTTAGTAAAAATATTACGATTTGTAAATATTGGGCCAAATCGGACCTTCCATTTTTTTATGAAAATTGAAGGTACTAGAAAGAGTGAACCGATAAGTCAACATAAACGCTTTTTTCAAATCGGATGATACGTTCTCAATAAAAAACTAATTGTTGTTCGTTAGTCTCGCTAAAACTCGAGAACAGCTGAACGGATTTATCTGATCTTAGTCTTGAAATGTTCGTGGAGGTCTAGAGAAGGTTTAAAAGGTGAGAAATAATTGAAAACCGCGAAAATTTTGCAAAAAATATTTTGCAGCCTATTTGTATTTCCACGAATTTAGTATCGAGCTATTTGGATAGCACCACGTCGTAGTTGTTATTTTGAGATATTTTGGGCGAAAATTTTCAATTATTGAAAAATTTCAAACTTCGGTCCTTGGAGCAACACAAATGTTGCCAGACCACTTATCGTTCTGAGCCATCAACACACTTCCAAAACGGTTGCGCACGAACATGTGTATACCATGGAAGCAATTGTAGGTGTGTGGATTAATTATCCATCGCTACAAAAAAAAAAAAATCTGCTTTGAAAAGGACGGTTTCTAAAATGAAAGACAAATGTCGAACTTTGACAAATTTGAATTTAATTCGCATATGCAAGTTTCGTATCAGGGCGGAATAAATACAAGTTATCAGCTTACTACATTTGTAAAACCACATAGCCCAATATGCCTGATGAGCCGCTTAACCAACGGCGAAAGGCGTTGCATAATGGTGGGTACGTATGTGCTTCTCCTGGCTTTCCTTTTCATTGCAAAACTTCGATCATTAAGCTCGATGATTTCCAATGATCACTGCCCTGACAATTCAAAATTCAAATAACAAAAATTTGCAAAATATTCAATTTGTTTTCAATTGAATTGACATTGTATTGAAATTTTTTTTGGGGCAATACAAAAATAATTGAGAATTATATCATTGAAAGTACACGCGATCATTGTATGTATACGTTTTCCATAGAATGCACGTACATTTTGGGACTAATGCAAAGATGGAAAATCAGAAGACATTCTGAATCGACTTCGTGTCCATTCATGGTATTCTGATTCTAAGGTCCATGCCTTAGATTAATTTGTTTTTTTAACTAACAATAATAGGAACCTGTTCATTAAAGTACCACGGAAAATATCAAATCAGGCGGTTATATGCCTAATCGTTGTTCAATATCTTTGAACATATAAACAGAACACGAAATATTTTCTTTGAAAAAATCTATCATTCAGCTCAGCTGGAATGAGAACAATTAACAAAAAACCAGCAATATTAGAAAAAATATCCAAGGCGTAATATTTAATTTGAAGGTTATACCAAAACCTCCGTCCGATGTTACCTATTCGTACTGAACATGCTAGCTACCGATAACACTCAGGTTGGAAGACGGGGGTAAAAACTTCAACATGCCGAAAATTGAAGTGGAAATAATTATGGCGTCTTTTGAAAACGTTAAGCTGTAGTGCATAATTTCTGAAATGATGAGAAAATTCGGTCAAAGACTTTATAATACCGAAAATAAGGCGGGGCCAGTATGTAGATGCTATATAAAAACTTGGACATAAGTAGATACTTTTTCCTAAAAAAATGTGTCATGCTGACCAAATAAAACAACCAATTACAGCTGATTAGGTTGGAAACCATGTCCAAATCCCCAGAGCATCGTATAATGTGGAGTTCCATTATATGGAGACTTCTCGGAAGCTTGGGCAAATTTTGTTAGGAACATTTTCTAATCAAATATCATCCAAAATGCAAATTATAGACGAATACCGAATATTAAGGGGTTACCTGGATATTTGGATTTTAATTAAAGATATTTTCTGCTCAATAAGTATCCTCTATATTAAATTAAAACCAGTGAGCGGAGCAGTATAGTCTGACGGGACCGACCATACGATACCCTACACAACTACCACGGAAATCAAACTTTCTGCGGATATTTGCACCCTCTTGCCCGATTAGAGGTAAACAGCACATCTTCCTTACACTGACATATTTTCCGAATATTACGAGTATTCAGTACAGCTATTGTCCCGATTCCTTTCATCGTGGGTTGTGTTGTGATGTTCGGCTTTCATTTGCGGTCTATAGAGTGATAATGGGTTACTAAATAATATACGAATACGGTGATACATTTAAATATTTACGTGTAACTCCCACATCCGAGTACATACGACCATATAATTGGTATGAATTTAAAGGTATATAATTGGTATGAATTTAAAAGTATAGTCTGACGGGACCGACCATACGATACCCTACACAACTACCACGGAAATCAAACTTTCTGCGGATGACTACTCCGAGCCTGGGCAATATTTCGTGATATTTGCACCCTCTTGCCCGATTAGAGGTAAACAGCACATCTTCCTTACACTGACATATTTTCCGAATATTACGAGTATTCACTACAGCTATTGTCCCGATTCCTTTCATCGTGGGTTGTGTTGTGATGTTCGGCTTTCATTTGCGGTCTATAGAGTGATAATGGGTTACTAAATAATATACGAATACGGTGATACATTTAAATATTTACGTGTAACTCCCACATCCGAGTACATACGACCATATAATTGGTATGAATTTAAAGGTGAACCACTCCTCTTGGATATAATATCAACTTCTCGGATCTATGTCCTTCAGGGGTAAATATATACGCTATAGAATACAATTTTTTTAATTTTTCACACAAAAGTCAGGGTCCATTTGACCCGCTAAATATAGACCGATCTTTATCAAAACAGGCATGCTTATTCTTTGGCCCGATTCTTTCTCCATGCAAAATTTCACGATATTCGGGGCATTATTGCGGCCTCCGGAGCGACCAGAAAAACTGACAAAAATGTAGTATTTGGTCCATTTCATCCCCTAAATATTAACCGATCTTTCCCAAATACAATAGGGGTCTTCATTGGCCAGAACCCATCGTACATGCAAAATTTCGTGAAGATTGGTCCATAACTGTGGCCTGTATCGTGTTTACAAATTATAATGGACGATCGGTATACTTAAAGGTGGGTGGCGTTACAAACTTTTGGGGCTGCACAAAGCTATAATACCCTGACACAGACAGACGGACATTTTTTAATCGACTCCAAATTGTCTGAAACGGATTTGGTGCAAAAAAAAATATAGCATTGCGTCTAAATATATCGATGCAATATATACCCTCATTATACCCCAAACAACTATGTTATTTAGTGTGTCCGATAATTTTTAGAACTTTATACTCGTTCGTATTTATCCTTCGCCACCTTTCTTGGCGATTTACCGAAAGAATATCCTTTGACACCCACTGGATGACATCAATTTATTATTATTTTTTTAAATAAACGATTCTAACTAATTTAGACATCCGTCGTTCACACTGCAACAGCGATAATGGATAATGCCATGGAATTTGTATTTACCGTGACCTCAAACCATTTTAACAGTCCACTTTCAACACACACACACACACACAAACACAAAATTTACAACATAACCTCAGGCATTCAAATGAACACCGAACGAACGACCTTTCTGACCTCCATCCCGACAATGAAATGAAAGTTTATAAGTGCCTAACCCTGTTTGTGTAAATGCGTTGCGCTTGCTGGCTGACTGACTGACAGGAGGAGAGGTGGTACTACTACTGTTTGGGTGACCCTTTCAATCTAAAGTAACCACTTAAGGCAAGCCAAATCAAAAAAGCACCGAAATTGTATGCCAAGTGCAACACAGCGAACATCGTTTATGGTTTGCATGACTATGTGATTTGTACAGTGGGCGATGGAGATGTGGAGAATAAAATAAAAATTCACATTTGTATTTCAATGTCATTCTAAGCTGTTAATCTCTTGTCATTTTTTAACCATAAGCATGGTTTCATGAAATTTTACCAAACCATTTAAAAACATAATTGAATAATAAATAATAACTAAAAGATTTTCCTTTAACTATTATGTGATAAAAGTCTTAGTTTTATTTTTGATAATTTTAACATTAAAAATTTTACTACCTCTTTACAAAGATCTTTTTAATCTACTCCTTCTTATATAAATACTTTTCCTATTAATTTTTTCCATAACAATCGCATCTATTCAGCCCACTGTACGCACTTTCGCCTAAAAACATCAACATCCAGCTGACATCGAATGTAGGTCGTTAAGTCATTCATTGTAAACATAAGCATTTTTACAGTAAAATTATGTTCATCGTTAAGATGAGATAACATTAACACAACAACAACAACAGCAGCAACAAAAAACAGGGCGGTCGCATAAATGTAAACACATTGATAAATAAATATATACATATGCGTACATATATGTATGTATTTAAATAACAACGCGTACCCATGCACAAATGAATCCATTAACAACACAAGGAGAACAGTAAGGATAAAGTGTGATTTTTAGTAACGACAATATTTGACCTTCAACGAATATTGGCAAGGGTTTGCTTGGCTAAAGGCATTAAAGTTTAAACATGCTTCCATTATTTTTAGAAACATTGAAATGTTTAATGACAATGGAATTCAACACTAATGCAGAATATTTCAATATCTGATATATAATTATACCCTACACAACTATTGTAACGCCGCGATATATTGAATATTTCAATATCGATCTAGATATGTGTGTCCGTCCGTCCGTGCATGTAGGATGGGTTCGGCCTAATGAAGGCCCCCATTGTTTTTGGTAAAGATCGGATAATATTTAGGGGATGAAATGGACCAAATACTTAATTTTTGTCGATTTTTCTGGGCGCTCCGGAGGCCGCAATTATGGCCCAAACATCTCGATTTTTTACATGGAGAAGGGGATTGGACCAAAGAATAAGCATAATTGTTTTGATAAAGATCGGTCAATATTTAGCGTGTCAAATGGACCCTGACTTTTGTGAGAAAAATGACAAAATTTTTATTCTATGGCGTATATATTTACTCCTGAAGGACATAGAGCAGGGAAGTGGATAGTATATCCAAGAGGAGTGGTTGAACTTTAAATTGATACCAATTATATTGTGGTATGTACTCGGATGTGGGAGTTACAAGTAAATATTTACAGGTGCATATGTATTCATAAATTATTTAGTAACCCATAACCACACTAGAGGGCGGAAATATAGCACTGATCGCTTTGAAATTTTCCATGAGGTTCCAGTTATGGTCAAGGACAACGCCTACAATTTTCGGTGATGATCAGATAACAATTAGGATGAAGTGGAGCGAAAACTTTTTTTGTTTTTTTTTCGAGACGATCTATAGGCCACAATTGTAAACCGAACATCACAACACCACACACGGTGAAGGGAATCTGGACAAGTAATTAGAGGGGCGTCTGTACTGAATATTAGTAATATTCGAAAATATGTCAAAGTTAGAGTTACGTGGTAGTTGTGTAGGGTATCGTATGGTCAGCCCCGTCCGACTATACTGCTCCGCTCACTGGTTTTCTCTTAAAACAACTGTTCCGATATTTATCAAAATTGTGTGCTTAGATTATATAGGCCATCTTAAGCCGTTTTCTAGCCTTGTGTGAATGACACCGACCAAAAATGGTAAAAATTTTAAATTATTACCAGTAAGGAAAGTAGGACTGGACCGACTATATGATACTCTTCACCACTTTGGGTATATTCTACATACGTATCCTAACTGACGTAGAGTGTTTGTTATATATCTATATCTGAACCGATTTCAGGGAAACTTGCAAGAGACTAATGTATATTACATTAGTGCGTTGTGTCAATCGGCCTAGCTATGGATCTTTTCACGAAGCTTAGCAACATAATTCTAGACTTAATTCAGTACGCTATGACAAATTTCGTGCAAATCGAATGATTTTCAGAGACTTTGGTGCACCAATTACCTAAAATCGGATGCAAATGTATATGGGAGCTATATCTAAATTTGAACCGATTTTCACGAAATTTAGCACACATTATTATATAAGCAATTCAGTACGCTATGCCAAAATTCGTGCAAATCGAATGATATATGGGTTTTTGATGCACCTATTACCTTCATCGGATATGGGAGCTATATCTAAATCTGAACCGATTTTCACGAAACTCTACACACATCATTCTAGACCTTATTTATTACGCTGTGCCAAATTTCGTGCAAATCTAAAGATATATATGGACTTTAGTGGACTATTTACCTAAAATCGGGCGAATTTATATATGGGAGCTATATCTAAATCTGAAACGATTTTCACGAAACTTTGCACACATCATTCTAGACTTAATTCAGTGCGCTATGTCAAATTTCGTGCAAATCGAAAGATATATAGGGACTTCGATACACCATTTACCTTAAATCGGATGAAAATATATATATGGGAGCTATATCTAAATCTGGACCGAGTTTTCCCAATTTCAATAGGTTTCGTCCTTGGGCCAAACAAATGAGCTGTGTTAAGTTTCATCTAATTCGGATCATAAATGCGACCTGTACTTTATTTACAATTTAGCATCAACAGTCGGACGTGACGGACAGACGGACGGACATGAATAAATCGACTCAGAAAGTGATTCTATGCATATTCTCAAAAGGAACCATGGGTCTATAGGGACATTGGTACACCATTTACCTTAAATCGGACGAAAATATATATATGGGAGCTATATCTAAATCTGGACCGATTTTTCCCAATTTCAATAGGGTTCGTCCTTGAGCCAAACAAATGAGCTGTGCCAAATTTCATCCAATTCGGATCATAAATGCGACCTGTACTTTATTTACAATTTAACACGGACAGACGGACGGACATGAATAAATCGACTCAGAAAGTGATTCTATGCATATTCTCAAAAGGAACCATGGGTCTATAGGGACATTGGTACACAATTTACCTTAAATCGGACGAAATTATATATATGGGAGCTATATCTAAATCTGGACCGATTATTCCCAATTTCAATAGGGTTCGTTCCTGGGCCAAACAAATGAGCTTTGCCAAATTTCATCCAATTCGGATCATAAATGCGACCTGTACTTTGTTTACAATTTAACATGGGCAGACGGACATGCATAAATCGACTCAGAAAGTGATTCTATGCATATTCTCAAAAGGAACCATGGGTCTATCTCGATTATTTTTGACTCTTACAAACATATGCACAATGAAATAATACCCTGTACCACAGTGTGGTGAATTCTATATTGAGCGAATGTAATGTCCGATTTGACATTAACTTTGCTCATCGTAATTTAAATCAAGTCAGGAGATGGGTTCCTGACTTGATCTAATATTAATATTATGTGAATGGACTATATGACTATGGACTACGCCTGTATAATGTTGTAAGATGGGACTTATCGGTACACTCCTTAAATTTTGCACATCGTAATATGTATACCTTACATTGATCATGTTCGAAGGCGTCCTTCCCCCAAAAGGGTCAACAAGTTTACAAACCTGTAAAAATTTAACTTCCGATTTATTTCAAACAAATATAAATAATAAAGGTTAAGCGTTGGTTCACTGTCTGCTATATCATCCACATGTCGAACCCAATATAGAATTCGAAATATGTAAGATGTTCAGTATTGAAAATAGTGTCTAGGATTTCGAATATCCCCCATATATCTCTGCTTCCGCATTGAATATATTTTTGGCAGTTCGGTCTTGCTTTACTTACATATATACCCCATTGTAATTCAATACAAAATGCTCCTCATTGTGATCCAATGCTTTTACAGCTGCCGTATCTCTCTGCAGAATATCTCACCACATCTTCTCTTTTCCTAGCCCCGCTATTGTTTAACAATCAGACAATATAATCTATTGGCGCCTGTTTATGACATTAAGATGATGGAATTAATCACAGTTTTATGATCATGGTTAGTTGGTTGGCTGGTTGGCTGAATGGTTAGTTAGTTTGTCCGTTGGTTGGATGCCATTGCCATTGAATTGTGTCGTGATGTGACAAATGGCAAATGGAACAGATTGCACGTTGCTGCTGCTTTAGTTAAACGCTGATACATTCACACATACTCTTCCCACAAATGTTTGGTAATCATCTGCCTCATTTTTTTATTATTGTTATTATCTCTTTTCGAGTTAAATAAAAAGAATCCATTCAATAAAGATGGATGATAATGCCAGCGACACTTGGGTACAAGGACAGCGGAGAGAATACACTCAACATTGAAATTATTGTGGGTCAATAAAATGTCAATGTCTCTATTCAACGAGATTCAATGTTGACATAAATAAATAAATAAAGAAATAAAGAAGACGAAGGCATTTAAAAGAAATGAATACGTTTTCTTTCAAATCCATAATGAAAATGAATATAAAATAATGTTTTTAAATTAAATTTAGCATTGAAGACTATTACCGAAAAATGGGACTTAATAAAAGAATATACAAATATACAAAAGGACGTCTTCATAGAAATACTAACTCTTTGTATAAAAGATTCAAGATATTTCGTTTATGATGACAAGGTGTATGAACAGAGAAAAGGACTACCGATGGGATCTCCAGCGTCACCGATTATTGCAGACATAGTAATGGAGGAGTTATTGGACGCTACAATGGAGAAATTGACACACAAACCAAAAGTTCTTACGAAATATGTGGACGATATTTTCTGCATTGTAAAAAGAACGGAAATAGACAACACTTTAAACATCCTCAACTCATTTGATAAACATGTACAATTTACACACGAAATAGAAGAAAACCAAAAATTACCTTATCTTGACGCAATGATAATTCGACAAGGCCAAAAATTAACAATAGATTGGTACCAAAAACCCACTGCATCTGGACGATTAATAAATTTCTATTCTAAACACCCCAGACGCATAAAAATAAATGCGGCCACAAACTTTATAAACAGGGTATTAAACATAAAATGATTTCCCATTAAAAACAATTGACGAACTACTACAATCCTGCAAGTCGAAAAATAAAGCTAAAATTGAAAAAGAAGAAAAATCGTACAAGTAAATGACATATATACCAGGACTTTCCGAGAGATTGAGCAATTCAAATATCTATGACAAAACCAATTATCAACTAGCCCTAAAATCTAAAAATAATATCAATAGCCTATTTAGCAAGACAAAATCGAAAATAAAAAAAGAAGACAAGTGCAATGTAGTATATAAGATAAAATGTAACGGGGACAAATCCAACTTATGCCAAAAGGTATATGTTGGTACAACAAAAACCAAACTAAAACAAGACTTTCTGGTCATAAGTCAGATCAAAATACAGACAAGCCATTAGAACAAAAGACGGCTCTTGCAGCACATTGCACAATCACGGGGCATACACCAAATTTCAAAGACGTTGATATTTTGACACAAGAAAACAATTACAAACGACGATTTACTTTAGAAATGCTTAATATAATAAATGTACCACAAGAGAAGAGAATGAATTACAAGACTGACACGGACCACTGTGCACATATGTATAGAAATTTAGTTCATAAGCACAGACGAATTAGAGTTTAGTTTAGCATAGACGGTGTAACAAACCTGTAGCTTCTCTCAAAACGTAATATTTGTGTTATATTATTCTGTGAAAACCTTATTAAATAATTGTATCTTTTAGTATTTCCCTGAAGATGACTGTCGAAGACAGTCGAAATATTGGAAAATAAAAATAAAAAAAATCAAAAATCATAATACAGAATTTTATTTAACCTTGAGCCGAACCAAATCCAAACAAGAAAAAAAATAAATATAAAATAATGTTGAAATGTATGAATGTATTTGAATGCCTTTGTGTATTCAGTACCGGGTTTTTAGGACTAATATAAAATCGTTGTAGATTTGTTGGTGGATTTTTATTGGATTCTTATGTATCCCCTGTAAAAAACGAATTAACAAAATACAAACAATTGAAACACGATAAGGATATTTAACAAACCGAGAATGTATCTGGACCTTTATGTGTGGAATTTTTGAATTGAAATCATAGAAATATCGATAGGAAAGTGCTCGGGAACTTTAGATGGAGTAACGTCAAACATAGACTTATTAGGGTTTTTAATCTTTGAAAAAACGAGGTACTGAATAACAGGCATTGCGTTCAGAAAATTTGGCTATGACCTTCAATATATGCGACGTGGCTTAATATGGAGGTCCTATCAGAACATGGATCAATATTAACATATTTTGTGAACAAATCTCTTATATACAAACACAAAACAAAAATATATTTAATAATAAAAATAAAACCAGTAAGGAAAGTAGTAAAGTCGGACTCGGTCGACTATATGATACACTTCAGACGTCGCCATTTCGAAGGAACATTTCATGAAATTGAACGAACATAAATATGCGATATTTATCTATAAGTAAATCTAAAGTCTAACATCAATCCCAACACATGTCATTCAGCACCCTATTCTAAATTTCGTAAATAGATTTAAAGCAAATTTTACACACGCTATTCGGTATGCTGCATATGGGAGCTGTATCTAAATCTGAACCGATTTTCACGAAACTTAGCACAGATCATTCTATACTTAATTCATTACGTTCTGCCAAATTTCTTGAAAATCGAAGGATATATAGGGACTTTGGTACACCATTTAGCTGAAATCGGACGAAAATTTATATGGGAGCTATATCTAAATCTTAACCGATTTTCACTAAACTTAGCACACATAATTCTAGGCTTAATTCATTACGTTGTGCCAAATTCCATGCAAATCGAATGATATATAGGTACTTTGGTACACCATTTACCTGAAATCGGACGAAAATATATATTGGAGCTATATCTAAATCTGAACCGATTTTCACGAAACTTATCACAGATCATTCTATGCATAATTAATTACGCTGTGCCAAACTTCATGCAAATCGAAAGATATATGGGGACTTTGGTACACCATTTAGCTGAAATCGGACGAAAATATATATGGGAGCTATATTTAAATCTTAACCGATTTTCACGAAACTTAGCACAGATCATTCTAAGCTTAATTCATTACGTTGTGCCAAATTCCATGTAAATCGAAAGATATATAGCTACTTTGGTGCACCATATACCGAAAATCGGACGAAAATATATATGGGAGCTATATCTAAATCTGAACCGATTTTTACGAAACTTAGCACACATCATTCTAGGCTTAGTTCAGTACGCAGTGCCAAATTTTGTGCAAATCGAAAGATATATAGACACTTTGGTACCCCATTTACCTGAAATAGGACGAAAATATATATGGGAGCTATATCGAAATCTGAACCGGTTTTCACAAAACTTTCCACACATCATTCTAGGCTTATTTCATTACGCTGTGCCAATGTTCGTGCAAATCGAAATATATATAGAGACTTTGGTGCATCATTTACCTTACATCGGACGAATATATATATATATATATATATGGGAGCTATATCTAAATCTGAACCGAATTTCCCAAATTTCAATAGGGTTCTTCCTTGGGCCGAACAAATGAGCTGTGTCAAATTTCATCCAAATCGGATTATAAATGCGACCTGTACTTTGTTTACAATTTAACACTAACAGATGGACGGACATGCATAAATCGTGTGGTGAAGGGTATAAAAATTTAACGTTATCCAAATTTCATTACTGAACAAATAGTGGCAAACAATGTGCATAATTCCGAAGCTCTTATATTTAATAAGCTGGCGGCGAAATTTTGCAAACAGAATATCAAATTTGATGAAAAATTGTGAGTTGTATATCAAAATTTTTTGATGAATTTCTTGGGAAAAATTCGAAAAAAGTACAGGACAAACCAGTGAGCGCAGCAGTATAGTCGGACGGGGCCGACCATATGATACGCTACACAACTTCCACGAAAATGTAACTTCCTGTGGTACTACATTCTGAGCTTGGGCAATACCTCGAACCCTCTTGACCGACTAGAGGTCAACAATTATTATTATTACTAATATTCAGTACAGCCCCCTCTAATTACTTGTGCAGATTTCCTTCACCGTGGGTTATGTTGTAATGTTCGGCTTTCAATTGTGGCCTATAGATCGACTCGAAAAAAACACAAAAAATAAGTTTTCGATGCACTTCATCCCAATATTATTATCAGATCATCACCGAAAAATATAGGCATTGTCCTTGATCTCAATCGGAACCTCACGGAACATTTCATAGCGATCATCGGTTTCCGCCCTCTAGTGTGGTAATGGGTTACTAAATAATATTTGAAAACGTAAGCACCTGTAAATATTTAAGTGTAGCTCGCACATCCGAGTACATACAACACTATAATTGGTATTAATGTAAAGGTCAACCTCTGTTCTTGGATATAATATCAACTTCTCGGGTCTATGTGCTTCAGGGGTAAATATATACGCTATAGAATACAAATTTTGTAATTTTTCACACAAAAGTCAGGGCCCATTTGACCCGCTAATTATTGACCGATCTTTATCAAAACAGGCATGCTTATTCTTTGGCCCGATCCCCTTCTCCATGCTAAATTTCACGATGTTCGGGCCATTATTGCGGCCTCTGGAGCGACCAGAAAAACCGATAAAAATTTAGTATTTGTCCATTTCATCCCCTAAATATTAACCGATCTTTCCCAAAAACAATAGGGATTTTCATTGGCCAGAACCCATCCTACATGCAAAATTTCGTGAAGATTGGTCCATAACTGTTGCCTGCATCGTGTTTACAAATTATAATGGACAGACGGACGGACACACATGTCTAGATCGACTCAGCTAGTCGAGATATGACGATCGATATACTTAAAGGTGGGTCTAGGACCAATATTTCGCGCCGTTACAAACTTTTGGGGCTGCACAAAGCTATAATACCCTGACAACATAGTTGGGTAGGGTATAATTATTGCACACCCTGACAATACGATCTCTCATATATCGGTTAAAGCCAGTTAACGTATGTATTTTCATTCCCGCACATAAAGAAAAACATGCGAGGTCAACGATTTCCGTTGAAACCACTCCCATGCCTCAATCGGAGTAACTATAGCCACGTCGGTTGGAAAATGTACATCGGACCTTAATAATATCGAAAATGTTCGTGTAACCCTTATAACAGGATAGGTCGAAACATGCACAAATGGCGTACCCTCCAAGAAGACCATAAAAAAGTGGACCGCAATAAGTCATTTCCAATATCAAGCATTCAACGTGGAACTGCAATGTTTGTGCAAAAGTTTAATGATAAATCTCAAAATATTGCGAACACTATCATGGGCAGTAAAAAAGAGAAACATTTTTCGGTACTTTTGTGTAATTCTAATTTTTTTATTTTTTACTTTATTATTTAGAATTTAATATTAACATTTTTTTTTTATACATTTACAACTTATAATGTTTTCCCTTCACTGTTCAAAAAAATATATATATATATATATTTCATTTTTAATATCCTTAAGGACATATTTAACAGCACTTAACTTCCGAAGAAAAATTGGCATTCTTTTTTATTGTAACACCCTTGCCATGCTGAAGAACATTAACATTGTCTTGTCTCATTTTTTTTTTCTTTCTCCCTTCTCATCCCCACAGTAAAGATGTACGTCTACCCGTCCAATTACAAAGAGCCATGGCTGCCGAGGCAGAGGCAGCACGAGAAGCTCGTGCCAAAGTTATTGCCGCCGAAGGTGAACAGAAAGCCTCAAGAGCATTGAGGGAAGCCTCCGAAGTTATTGGCGATTCACCGGCAGCATTACAGCTACGTTATCTCCAGGTAAGTGAATGGCGGAATGAAATATTGCCATTTGTTATGTGGCCGAATTTGATGAACTGTTCTGTTATCTTTTTTGCAGACATTGAGTGCCATTTCGGCTGAGAAGAATTCAACCATTGTATTCCCGTTGCCAATTGATCTGATAACGTATTTCCTCAAGTCGAACGATGCTGATACAATAAAAACCGCCGCCAATACAGCCCAGGCCATTGCTGACCGTGAAGCGGTTCCCGCACCAGTAATTGTACCATCGACAGTGGCTGGAGCTGCATCGATGATGGCGGGTATGGGTCCCATACCGACAACAAGCAACAATGTGAACAATGTAAATCATGAGACCAATGGCATTGTTACTGCAGCTATGTAAAATTTCGGTTGAGGAATTCGAACAGTCGGAACCAGGAAATAAAAGAGGGAGAGAGCGAAGCAGCAAGCGAGCGATGTTGTAGCAAGAAATAAAAAAAAGAAAAATATAAAATGTTAGTGTCAGTCAGTCAGTGCAAATATTTGAGATGTACCCAAATACAGAAACAACAACAATAAATACAAATAAGATGGCATTTACTTATGTATACAGATGAACATAATAGTCCACTCCCCGGTTGAAACCATTCTTCTAAATTTCCTCCATAATTCCCTACAAAAGAACATAACTTGATTATCCCTAATAATAAATGAATGGATGAAAACACGATTCCCTTTTAAAAAATAGCGAAAAAGAGAAGAATAAGAGAAGTCAGAAAAAAACAATAATATTAAAAAAATAACAACAAGACCCCTCCAGAACTTACGATTTCACAAAACAGGCAATACAAGGATAACAAAACTCAATAAAAGCTGTAAACAATAACCGACCACACCACTACACTCATTAATTATTCAAACACAAACACAATCAAATACAATGCTGTTCACACACTATCATATTGCGAACATTAGAGTATGCCGAAACATTAATTATTTATGATTGCTGTATACATTCAATCAGAATTTGTTGTGGACGTTTTGTTGCTGTTTTAATTCTTGGTGAACTTGTTTTGTTTATGAAATGAAAATTATCGTATTTATGTCATGTTTAAAAAATACTGTTTGAGTGTTAGGGATCTAATATAAATTGTATATGTGATGTTTTGATTCAGATATTTCCAATACGTTTATATTCTGAGGATATAATGACAAAGACATAAAAGTATAAAGATACGACAATCGATACGTCAACAATTTCCAATAGATGGCTTTTCCTCTGTTGTTACGATATCATAACAACAGAGCAAACAATATTAATCGTTTTAAACCCTATATCGCAAGCTTATAAAATAAAAATATATTTTTTGAGTACAGATCTCTAATTTTATTTACATTTTATACACACATTATCGCGTATTTGCGTTTTTATTGTTAACATGCCTCTGTTATGCCCGATTCCCCCTGGATATTTTTTCATAAACTATTTTGTCGAAATGCATTTTGTCAAGTCTTTACGGTTTCTATGTCTTTGATAATGGTTTTAGTATGCATTTTTTGTGACATATATAAGTTTACAATATATAGATATTTTTATACTAGGGTTTCACTTATTATACAACATTAATGAAGTTTAGCCCATCTTTTTTTTTTGACTCAGACGAGCCTTATTGAAATGGGTGAAATAGGTTCAGATTCTGATATTGCACTATTACTTACTATCCTAAAATTTCAACGATTTAGATTAGCACCCAAGATGCACCGTATTTTATTGACAGAAAATTTGGTGCAAGACCGACGTGAGCTAAAATCGGTTAACATTTAAATAAATCTAAATAGAATTTCTTCGGACATGACATGCATCATGTTGATTCAAATTGGTTCAGATTTCGATATATAATTCCGATATATAATTTTGTATAATTGAATGAATGATAATTGAACTATGCTCTGTATAAACAAATCTATGTAAATGTTTTAAATTGTTTCAGATTTTAATATATACAAGGTTAGGTTAGGCAATGGTATATCAAACGTGCTACCTCTGTCCGGTAATCAAATCAGAATCGAAGAAAACAGATGGCCAACTCTTACAGTAATACATATACATTTTATACAACGAACCAGTGAGCGGAGCAGTATAGTCGGACCGACCATATGATACCCTACACAACTTCCACGAAAATCTAACTTTCTGTGGTTTTATATTCTGAGTTTGGGCAATATTACGTGATATTTGCACCCTCTTGACCGACTTGATGTCAGCAAATATTTCTAATATTCAGTAGACGAGGGGTGTACTTGTCCAGATTCTCTTTACCGTGGGTTATGTTGTGATGTTGGGCTTTCAATTGTGGCCTATAGATCGACCCGAAAACAAAAACACAAAAAAATAATAGGTTTTCGGTCCACTTCATTCCAAAATTATTATCCGATCATCAGCGAAAATTCTAGACGTTGTCGTTGACCATAACGGAAAATTTCAAAGCATCAGCGCTATATTTCCGCCTTCTAGTGTGGTAATGGGTTACTAAGTAATATATAAATACGTAAGCACCTGTAAATATTTAAGTGTAACTCCCACACCTGAGTATATACGACAATATAATTGGTATCAATTTAAAGGTCAACCACTCTTTTTGCATGTACTATCAACTTCTCGGGTCTATGTACTTCAGGGGTAAATATGACCGCCATACAATATAAATTTTGTAATATTTCACACAAAAGTCAGGGTCCATTAGACCCGCTAAATAATAAAATTACAAATAAAAAATTTATTATCGTGGGGTTTCTTTTTTTAAATTAGTCTGTACGGATCTGATCTAGATGTAGAAACTCTAAATTATATATACATTAAACAAATTAAATGATAATTTTAAAAATGCGCAAATCACATCTCTAAAATCATAAAATGTGAATAATCGACAATAATAACTGTATAAGCCCATGCATACCAAAGTAAAATCAATGTAGTTCCTGACTTCCACGAACCTCTTTAATGGACCTGTATTGTCTAGGGCCACAAACATTTGCAGATGAGTTGGAGAACACCTAAATAAGATCTCTATCAAAAAATAATTAAAAAAGTTTAAGCCATTTGAAAGCTACAACGAAATTGTTTTTATTGTTTTAGATAGAGTATAATTTAAGCATGGATTTAGATATTTATTATTTTCATGTGTATATAATTTTAAGTTCCTATATCTAGATCAGATCCATACAGACTAATTTTAAACAAAAAACCGCACGATAGTCCAATTTTTTAATGAATTACAGCGCTATCTTTAGAAGGGTACAAATGTACCACGGTTATTGATCTACGTATACTTTTTTGGTTATTGACCGTAGGGTTAAAAAGTCAATACAAATTGGTTTATACCAAAGTGGTTTCCAAGATATTTTACCTGCACTTTGTTTAAAATAATACATTGACAGACGGATAGACTGACGGACATACATAACTAGACTCAGAGAGTGTTTCTATAAATATTCTCAAAAGCTAACTATTGATTTATATGGTATAGCTTGCATAGATAATTTGATACCCTGAGAACTTCTCAGAAACATTTTAATACAGGTCTACATTTCAAGGTCAGTGTTTTCATATAATACGCAAATACAATCCCCGCCCCATTTTAAGAATTTCGATGTAATTTGTCCTTTCGTATTATGGTGAATGGATGGTGAAACAATTCTATTAAGGGGACCCCCATTCTCAGGGTCAAATTTTTTTATTAATTTCGAATCTACACTAATTCAAAAATGTCCATACAAAATTTCAAGTCAAAATATCAAGAACTCTTGAAGATATAGCCGATTTATTGTATCAGCATCAAGTGACGGCTAAAGGGCTTCCCAAACTTTAAACGCGTTTTTCTCTTTTGCGAATGGCGGGCACGATAACTCAAAAACTAATAACCCAATTGATTCCAAATTTTTACACATTTCTCTGTGAGTGTATAGTTATCGTATGAACTAGGATAAAGCCAATCGGCGAAGATCTTCCTTATTTTTTAAATTGGTTTTTGGTTAAAAAATCGGCGATTTTCCAAAAAAAATTTTTCAAAGGTCCCCCATTTTGTTAATTTTAGAGCGAAGTCAAATGCCCGTTGGAATTTTCGGATTCCGATGTTCCATTGAGGAGTTATCATGCCCGCCATCAAAAATAAGGACTTCTCTTTAATTACAAAAAACAACAACAAAACAATAACAAAATTTTTTTGTAATTTATTTTTCTTCTCTTTTAAATATTCAAATATATATGTGCAAAGTTACAAACCTTAACAAGCATTGGTATTAATATACCAGCCCATAGAAAATATTGAAAAATTAAAATTATTAATTGGGGGGGGGGGGGGGGGGCGTGGGTCGGTTACATCTCTTAAGAATATGTTTTATGTAGGTCCACGTTCTGACATAGCCCTCACGCCAATTAAAATATTTTGATGGTCATTGACGAATTGGATGTAATATGGCATCACGGGTTGTTGGTGATTAAAAAAATGCATTTTCAAAATATATCCATGTAATGACATAGCCGCCATATAAGTTCCCACTGTTATTTCGGTCGGCTGAAGATCTTGAAAAACAAATAATTAAAAGGCTACAATATTTTGGTTCTATTTTGCAAAAAAAAAAAAAAAAACAACGTCCACAAACCATTTTTTAATTTAATTTACCCCACATCATAAAACACCCACTCACACACAGAGACTCTACATGAAAACTGTGCCAAACTTTTATGAAAACTCTATAAACACAAAATAAGCTCCTAATCAAAATAATTGAAAAAATCAAATTCGCATTTTTTCATAAAAAAAAACAACAGCAACAAACCATTATCTAACAAAACTCAGCCATGCCAACAAATAAAAAAATCACAACTAAAACAAAATAAATACAAATTATATAAAAAAAATATAAGCGAAAGGATGAACGTAGTTATGAATCAAAAAAGAATTTAAATTTAAACTAAGAAAGCCAATACGAATTAAACAAAAACAATAACCCCACATAAATTAAAAAAAACGACATTTTATTAAAATGAAAATGTGAAATAAAGGAAGAGATAAAATATGAGCAAAATCTAATAAATTATATTACAAAAAGGGAACAGTTTTAATTAGTCAATACAATTGTCATTTAAAATCAAAATCGTATCGAATTCAATCCAATATTAAAATGGCTAATCATCTATTATTAATTCTATACTTAAAAATAAAATAAAACAATTATCATAAATCAAAATTTATTTTTCCAATTACAATAAATTGGTTTCAAAACTATAGAAAAAATTTATTTGTTTTTAGTAAAAAGATAATTTAAAATACTTAATGTTATTTATTATAGTTAAAAACAATTTTGTTATATGTTAATTATTATGCTTAGTTAAGTATTAAAAATATGTGATTGGTGAAATTGTGGGTCAACAAAAAATTCATTCAGTCATTAACATGGAACCCTATTTTCTCTTAAAAAAATTTAAATTAAAATTAGGTATTTTTTTTTTCTTTATATTCAAAATAAATCGATTTCCATAAATCGCTAAATACGAATGACTCTATTACAATGATATATCAACAGGTGCTGAAAATAGTTTTTTTTTTCAAAACTGTATGAGAGGTCCCATGACTTTTGCCAATTATATATTTGTTATTGTTAAAATTTATATATTTCTTCACATATTACACTCACTTCAACACACATCCTCACCCCAATTAAAAAAAAAATAATAACTTATTTAATGATAATTAACTTAAATGATATCGAAATTAATGAAACTCAACTACATTAAACATTGTAAATATGAATTAAACAAACAAGAATATGAAAATCAAATAATAATACTATACACATAAACATATGGATTTTTTTTCTTCTGTAGATTTCAAATTCAAATTTAACCTCATAAGAAGTAATACAAGAATACATTAATTTCCACACACACACACATATATACATCGATAAACTCTAATACTAATGAAACCTACATACACCACAACACACACACACTTATACAACCAACACTCACCGAAATGTCAACATAAAAATACAACAACAAACAAAATGAACACTCTTTCCCACTTACTCAACAAACTCACCATTATACCAAATACAAGTAAAAGAAAAACAAAATTATAATTATAATAATAACAACAACAAGTTTTATGTATCTTTTCAATTAAATAAAAGTTCATTCAGAATAACGGATTAATTTGTTGTTTCATTTTGATAATTCAATCCAGTTGAAAGTATATAGGACATTTCAAGGGTTATGTAGTGATGTTGGGCTTTCAATTGTGGCCTATAGATCGACTTAAAAAAAAAAACACAAAATGTTAAGTTTTCGGTCCACTTCATCCCAAAATTATTATCTGATCATCACCGAAAGTTATAGGCGTTGTCTTTGACCATATCTGGAATCTCATGGAAATTTTCAAAGCGATCAGCGCCATATTTCCACCATCTAGTGTGGTTTTGGGTTACTAAATAATGTCTGAATACGTAAGCACCTGTAAATATTTAAGTGTAGCTCCTACATCTGAGTACATACGACCATATAATTGGTATCAATTTAAAGGTCAACCACTCCTCTTGAACATACTATCAATTTTTTGGGTCTAGGTCCTTCAGGGGCAAATATATACGCCATAGAATACAAATTTTGTCATTTTTCACACAAAAGTCAAAGGGTCATTTGACCCGCTAAATATTGACCGATCTTTATCAAAATAGGCATGCTTATTCTTTGGCCCGATCCCCTTCTCCACTCAAAAATTCGCGGTGTTTGAGCCATAATTGCGGCCTCTGGAGCGACCAGAAAATCAGAAAAATAAAGTTTTTGGTCCATTTCATCCCCTAAATATTAACCGATCTTTATCAAAAACAATAGGGGTCTTCATTGGCCATTCCACATGCAAAATTTCGTGAAGATTGGTCCATAACTGTGGCCTGTATCGTGTTTACAAATTATAATGGACAGACGGACGGACGGACGAACACACGTGTCTAGATCGACTCAGCTAGTCGAGATACGACGATCGGTATACTTAAAGGTGGGTCTAGGACCAATATTTCGCGGCGTTACAAGCTTTTGGAGCTGCACAACGTTTCGTTGGTGCCTGACTTCGTGGTCAACAAGGCATTTGCAGACTACTACCATACATTTCCCACTGCTATGTGTCGTCACTTTGTGACGAATGCACATAACGTTGTTGTTGGTATTCCTAGTTAAAGCAATAAACCAAACAGTATGACCGTGCCTGCGTCTACAACTTCAGTAGTTGTAATAACTAGTTGTTTTTATAAAAATAACAAACTGGGATTCAGCCTGACTATTTTGAAAAAACAAAATACAAATGGTATCCCAAATAACCCGTCAACACTACTGAATATCTTGTAATTTACCAGAATTATAAAATTTCAACCACTTTTGATGAAATTTCCTAAGATTTCCACCATAATGGACGAGGCAGTTATATTGGGATTTTGATTTTGTAACCCGCAACGAATCAGACATAATAAATTTCAGTAATGGAGAAGAGAGGTTGGGACAAAGAATTAGCATGCCTGTTTTGATAAAGATCGGTCAATATTTAGCGGGTCAAATGGACCCTGACTTTTGTGTGAAAATGACAAAATCTGCATTCTATATTCTCGAGAAATTGATTCCAATACCAATTACCAATTATATTGTCGTATGTACTCGGGGAGGAGTTACACGTAAATATTTACAGGAGCTTACGTATTCAGATATTATTTAATAATCCATTACCACATTAGAGGGCGGAAATATAGCTCGAATCGCTTTGAAATGTTCCAGTTATTGTCAAGGAACACGCTTATAATTTTCGGGGATAACCAGATAATAAAATTGGGATGAAGTGGACCGAAAATTTAATGTGTTGTGTTTTTTTCGGGTCGATCTATAGGACTCAATTGAAAGCCGAACATCACAACACATGTTCGAATATGGGAATATGGAGAAGTAATTAGAAGGGATGTTCTGACTATTGGTAATATTCGGAAAATATGTCAGTGAAAGGAAGAGGTGCAATTGACCTCTAATCGGGCAAGAGCGTGCAAGTATCACGAAATATTACCCAAGCTTGGAATACAAATCCGCAGAAAGATAGAGTTTTGTGGTAGTCGTGTAGGGTATCGTATGGTCGGCCTCGTCCGACTATACTGCTCCGCTCACTGGTTGTATTTATACCCTTCACCACACTGTAGTACAGGGTATTATGTCTTTGTGCATATGTTTGTAACAGGCAAAAGGAAACGAGATAGACACATGGTTCCTTTTGAGAATATGCATAGAATCACTTTCTAAGTCGATTTTTGAATTTCCGTCCGTCCGTCTGTCCATGTTCAATTGTAAACAAAGTATAGGGCGCATTTATAATCCGAATTGGATGAAATTTGGCACAGCTAGTCAATTTGGCCCGGGACGAAACCTATTAAAATTGGGAAAAATCGGTTCAGATTTAGATATAGCTCCCATATATATTTTCGTCTAATTTATATAAATGGTGTACCAAAGTCCCTAGATATCTTCCGATTTGGACGAAATTTGGCATAGTGTACTGAATTGACGCAACAATGACGTGTATCAAGTTTCGAGATACACGTCCGATTTCATGTAAATGGTAAACCAAAGCCCCTATATATCTTCCGATTTGCACGAAATTTATCATAGCGTACTGAATTGAGTCTAGAATGATGTGTGTAAAATTTCTTGAAACTCGGTTCAGATTTAGTTATAGCTCCCATATATATTTTCGTCCGATTTAATGTAAATGGTGTACCAAAGTCCCTATATATCATCCAATTTGCACGAAATTTGTCTTAGCATACTGAATTGAGTCTAAAATGATGTGTGTAAAATTTCTTGAAAATCGGTTCAGATATAGATATAGCTCCCATATATATTTTCGACCGATTTAATGTGAATGGCTCACCAAAGTCCCTATATATTTTTCGATTTCCACGAAATTTGGAATAGAGTACTGACTTGAGTCTAGAATGATGTGTATAAATTGTCGTGAAAATCGATTCAGATTTCGATATAGCTCCCATATATATATTCGACCTATTTAATGTAAATAGTGTACCAAAGGCCCTATATATATTTCAATTTGCACGAAATTTGGCATAGCGTACTGAATTGAGACTAGAACGTTGTGTATAAATTTTCTTAAAAATCGGTTCAGATTTCGGTATAGCTCCCATATATATTTTCGACCGATTTAATATAAATGGTTCACAAAAATCCCTATATATCTTTCGATTTCCACGAAATTTGGCATTGCGTACTGACTTGAGTCTAGAATGATGTTTGTAAATTATTTTGAAAATCGGTTCAGATTTAGATATAACTCCCATATATATGTTTGACCGATTTAATGTAAATTATGTACCAAAGTCCCTATATATCCTTCGATTTGCACGAAATGTGGCATAGCGTACTGGATAAACCCTAGAACGATGTGTGTTAAGTTTCGTGATTTACATATAGCTCCCATATGTATGTTTGACCGATTTAATGTAATTGGTGTACCAAAGTTTCTTGAAAATCGGTTCAGATTTAGATATAGCTCCCATATGTATGTTCGACCGATTTAATGTAAATGGTGTACAAAAGTACCTATATATCTTTTGATTTGCACAGCATTTGGCATAGCGTACTGAATTGTGTCAAGAATGATGTGTGTTAAGTTTCGTAAAAATCGGTTCAAATTTACATATAGCTCCCATATATTTTTGCCCGATTTCATTTAAATTTTGCACGAAATTTGACATAGCGTAGTGAATTGAGTCTAAAATGATGTGTGTAAAGTTTCCTGAAAATTGTCCTATTTTAAGAACCAAAGTTAGGCAGATTGCCACACAATTTTGCAAAACGTACTAAAATTTGTGTAACATAGCATGTGTCAAGTTTTGCTGACACCTGTTCGGATTTAGATATAGCTCCCATAAATATTTTCTTCCGATTTAAAAAAAGGAGCAGTGTTTGGTGCTCACAAAATTTTGCACAACGTACTGAAAATAGTTTAGCACAGCGTGTGTCAATTTTGTTGAAATCCGGCCAAATTTAGATATATAGCTCCCATATAGTTTCATCCGATTTTAAGTAGGACCCAAAATATGTCCATTAGGAACAAAACGTGCATAAATTAGTCTAAATTAGTTTATGATCTTAGTCGATTCACATTTAGATAAAGTTCAGATATTTTAGTTCATACAATTTCATGTTAATGGCCCTTCTGTTAGGATATATCATTTTAATACATCCATAGTGGTGAAGGGTATCATATAGTCGGCCCCGTCCGACTTTACTACTTTCCTTACTGGTTTTTAAGCCGTTATATAAACCACAATTTAAGCCTTCTTTTCTTTAATTGTACTTATATATGTGAAGTTGAGGCAAAACAACAAGAAGAAGGAAACGTAATTGCTTCATGTTCTTAGCCACTCAAAATTAACCGTCCTCTGAAGCTCAGGTCATCTTTTTATAACGTTCGTTAAAGGTGAGTCGTTTTCGAAAACACGAACGGTATTGTTTTAAACTTCAATATATGTAAATAAAAATAATCACAGTGTCGTCTTTTTAAATCCATTCTTGGCTTTATTATTAAACTCAATTCGAGGGGCAAAAAGAAACTAAAATATTCCAGTTTGTTTCAGGCCCATACGAATAGATCATCTTTAAAAATCTTAGAAATGTCATTTGTTAAAAATTTCTTTGCACCCCTTCCTTCTTTAGGATTCAACGAGACCATAACTTTTATCGACCAGATGTTCATGCCACATCGAATATATTTTGAAGAAAAGGCCACAAATGTGGAACATCGTGCTCGTACATTATACTGTACCGAATACGTTTATGATAAGAACATGTAAAAAAGTGTCAGTCGGTGTTTCTGACAGATATATATCCTCAGCCTCACACAGGTTTTATTATGTGTTTTATATACGGTATGTTTATATCAAAGAGGCTCACGATTTAATGTTGATCAAATAAGTTATTCAGTTTTCTTCAATTTTATAAATTTTACGAGTTTATAAAATATTGATCCTTTCTGGGGAAGGACGTAATAGAGGTTTTGTAAAGATAATAGAATCGCCTAAAATTCGATTTATAAATATTGAAATTTTTGACCATTTGTGGAGGACTTGATTTAGGCTTGGTAAAGTGAATATGTTGCGCACGGGATGGTTCAAACCGATAATTCCATTCGCCTGAAATTGGATTTATAAATATAGAAAATGTTGACCTTTTGTGGTGGCGGTGCCAGAAGGATTGGACAAATGGGTCCGATCTTCATTTACGCTGGATACAGTTTATAGGTAGTACAAAGTTTAGTTTAAATCGGATAGTCTATACGCATGATATTATAAAATTCAGTTTTTGCACGATTTTGCATTGGGGGAGGTACAAGAAAGAGTGGACCAGTGAATCCCAGCTTCCTACTTTAAGTAGGGTTGGTGGGGATAAAACGTTGTGCAAAGTTTGGGTCAAATCGGACATTCCATTCTTCTGATATTGGATTCATAAATATTGAAACATTTGACCATTTGTGGTGGAGGAGTGGACCAATATGTCCCATATTCGGATTAAACATAGGCTTGGTAAAGATAATACGTTGTACATGGTTCACCTAAAATTGTAATTATAAATATTGGCCCATTGTTAAGGAGGTACCAAATCGAATGAAAAAATATATAAGACCTATATCAAAATCTGAACCTATTTCAACAAAATTTTATTCAATCAGACAAATATTGGAAGTTTGGTGTATCATTCACAAAAAATCGGACGAAACTATATATAGGGAGTTTGGTGCATCATTTACATAAAATCGGACGAAACAATATATGGGAGCTATATCTAAATCTGAACCGATTTTAACAAAACTTGGCAGACATATGTCTGGACCTAAATCAATACTCTGTGTAAAATGTTGTCCCTATCGGACAAATATTGGGAGTTTGGTGCATTATTCACCAAAAAATCGGACGAAACTATATATGGGAGCTACATCTAAATCGGAACCGATTTTAACAAAACTTCACACACTTCAGTCTGGACCTAATTCAGAACTCTGTGCAAAATTTTGTGTCAATCGGACAAATATTGAGAGTTTGGTGCATCATTCACATAAAATCGGACGACTATATATATGGGAGCTATATCTAAATCTGAACCGATTCCAACAAAACGGCCACATAAGCATGGGCCTGATTCAGTGCGCTGTGCAAAATTTTGTCCCAATCGGACAAATGTTGGGAGTTTGGTGCATCATTTACATAAAATTGGACGAAACTATATATGGGGGCTATATCTAAATCTGAACCGATTTTCAGGAAATTTTACACACATCATTCTAGACTTAATTCAGTACGCGGTACCAAGTTTCGAGCAAATTGAATGATTTTCAGGGACTTTTTTGCACCATTTACCTAAAATCGGGCGAAATTATATATGGGAGTTATATCTAAATCTGAACCGATTTTCAAGAAACTTAGCAGAGGTTATTCTAGACTTAATTCAGTACGCGGCACCAAATTTCGTGCAAATTGAATGATTTTCAGGGACTTTGGTGCACAATTTACCTAAAATCGGGCGAAACTATATATGGGAGCTATATCTAAATTTGAACCGATTTTCATGAAACTTAGCACACGTTATTCCAGACTTAATTCAGTACGCGGTAACATTAAATCGGACGAAAATATATATGGGAGCTATATCTAAATCTGAACCGATTTTTCCCAATTTCAATAGAGTTCGTCCTTGGGCCGAATAAGTGACCTATGCCAAATTTCATCCAATTCGGATCATAAATGCGACCTGTACTTTGTTTACAATTTAACATGGACAGACAGACGGACGGACGGACATGCATAAATCGACTCAGAAAGTGATTCTATGCATATTCTCAAAAGGAACCATGGGTCTATCTCGATTCATTTTTCCTGTTACATTTGTGTGGTTAAGGGTATAAATAGATTGTGCAAACATTGTTCAAATCGGACATTCCATTCGCCAGATATTGGATTTATAATAAGTGAAAATGTTGAACATTTGGTACCAGAAAGAGTGAACCAATGGGCCCCATCTTCCTACTTGATCTAGGCTTAGTAAATAAAATAGGTTAAGTTTGGTTCAAATCGGTTAGTCCGTTCGCATGATGTTATAATTTTTTTTTTTTTTTTTTGCACAATGTTGACCATTTTGTAAGGGATGTACCAGAAGGAGTTGACCGATATTCCTCATCTTCGAACTTATACTGAGTTTGGAGGAAATATTGCGATGTGCAAAGTTTGGAAGAATACGACTCCAAATTTTCTGAAACGGATTTGGACCAAAGAAAGCAATATTTCCATTAGGCATATTTTCGCCGTATCAAAGTGTATATATCCGCATTAGCCACAAGGCTGAGGGTATAAAAATGTCAAAAATAGCCCGTAAAAACAACGAATTTATAAAGCTCGCAATATTTAATATATCAGCTTATCACATTCATTGTTACTATTCCTAGGATATTTAGTTTAGTTTATCCCATTTTCAATTTCATAATAATCGAACCAAATTTCGATGTCGCATTGTCCAAATAAAGCGGTGATTTTTTTTTACCGATTATTTGATATCGTTTATAACGCTTATTGCGAACAATTTCGCCGGTATTTACCAGTCATTATAAGCTATTTCGCATCCTTACATGAGCTCCAAGCTATTTGAACTGTTTAGATGGCTAACTCTGGTGCAGGATTTACAAAGATCAAGCCAAACAAAACGGTGTTTTACTTGTTTTTTTTGAATTTTATTTCCTGTAAGCAAAATATTTCCAACTCTCGCAGTTATACTTTGAACTATTTGAAAAAAAGTAATTATCCAGTTTTAATTTACGATAATATTCAACTCATTCAAAGTATATCGTCACATCTGAAGTGAGTTCAGGAAATTAACTCAAGGTGTTATCTGACGCCATGCACATATTTCTATTTATAAGCAGTTGGTGCACTTTCCTTAACTTTCCACAGATTTGTTTTTCGGTTTTTTTTTTGTTTTTGTTTTTAATTTTCTCCTTCAAGTGTTGCTTAGCATTGCATATATCAGCCACGTCTACTAATGACGTCGATGTGGCGGCAATGGTATGCCACTAATGTGGTTACAAGTTTCCGCATGAAGTGCAGCGAAATTAATTTCACATTGGAAACAAGTGAACCTGATAAATAGAGAAGTTCATACGCACCCGAGTTCCGGAGCCAACAAATGTGTACATGGAGACGTTGCACGCTCTGAATTTGTGTGTGTGCATGTGTGAACTTAATGGAGCCACCAAGTGACTGTTTCATGCTCGCCATATGTGTACCTGAGTATGGAATGAGTTTAATTTCAACAAAGTTTATATCCACGAACTGAGAATATTTCTGGAGACAAGAACAAAAAGCTTTGCTATGACAAACTCTTAATTACTCTACTCAAATCCACCCTACTCTGGAGACATATAAGAGTATTAAAGTTTGGCGGTTTTGAGTGAACAGTTGAGATATTGAATTTCTTTCGACAACATTAAGAATTAGATGACAATCTATTCACTCCATGAGAGTAAGCCAAGAGATTGAGGTTGAGTATGATTTCAAGAATGTTATGACAAGGCCAACAACGATAACTCAAAGAGTGGTGGCTGTGTTATACACATGGAATGCTCAGTTTTAGTGTGGTCTCTTTTACAACTCTTCTCTTAAGTAAGAAGAGTACAATGTGTGTCGCTCTTTTATTTCCCTGTGCTTTTAATTGCTTCTGGGGTGTGGGTGAAAATGGGGAGCTGCAAGTTTTTCTGCTGGTGGTGAATTCCTTGAACGTGTGTGACGTTCCAAGGGGTATGCGTGTGAGTGTGTAATGTTTTATATTTGTTGTTGTCGTTGTTGGTGACTTTGGCTGCCAAGTCCTCCTGTATTATCCTGAGCATTAACTGCGAAAAATATTGGCAAGCAAGTGGTAGTTTTTGAGCAGAGAACGAACTGAAAAAAAAAAAAACAACAAGCGACACTGGCAGTACCCAGCACAGCTTCAGACGGCAGATGGCTGGAACCAGCACAGAAACATCACACATTCGTTGTGTTGTGGCTGTGTGGCAAATTTCTGTTTTCCTTTCGGCTTCACAAAACAACATCTCTATAAAATATAAAAATATCAACTTTCGAAAGGATTTCCTTAGTGCTGTGTATTGACTTGAAGCTGCGATGACGTATTGCTGTTGCTGCGGCTCCACTTCAAAGCAGAATACCCAAATCGATGAAATCGAATTGTATCGAACCGCCGATTTGAACAGCATTGAGCAACTCGTGAGCCAGTGATGGGCCGTCATAATTCTGGAAGTGAAAAAAGTAACATTATTTATGCGTGTGTGTTTGTGTGTGCCTTGGTGGTTGCATGGCGGAACAAGTCTAGTGTCGTATTATCTAGTCAAAAACCATAAAAGTGTGATTTAGTTATAGAAAATGTGTATGGCAATGTGTGTATATGCCCGCTTATATTTACCAGGGGTTAACTGTCGTTGATACTCAAAACAAATATCAGGACAAAATATATTCAATCGAACGGCAAAAAAATTGATTAAAAACTGAAAGAAATGTGTTAACCTGAAAAGTACTTCATCTACAACTTCCTCTGCTGCAGCTTAGTTCGACATCAGAATCATTAACAGCAGGAGTGTATTTGAAGAGCATGTTTAACATTTGATTAAAAATACAGCAACAACTACCACTACAACTGTAATAATAACAACGAAAGCAATAAACGAACAAAATATAAAAATATCAAAAAGGAAACGTAAAACATATTTTCAACAGGTTCTTTGGAAATACAAAAGGATTTATAGTTTTTTGTTTGTTTGTGTTGTTGTGGTTTGCATTGCATGCAACACGGTCCGTTTCATTTAAACAGGGGAAACACATACATATAAATATTTTCCTTTGACGCTTAGAGCCACATTCGCTGCTGCTAAACAAAAGAAATAAAGTACAACCACCAACAACAACATAATAATAATCATCATCATCAGCAGCTGCTACCAGAACGACAAGTGCATCATCATCGCTTCACTTTGTTCTATGGCCTGAATTTTTGTGATTGTTTTACTCCGACGATGACTACGACTATAACTACTGCTATTATTATTATTATTTGATGGTTCAGCAGGTACAGCAACAGCAATAACAACAACAACAACAACAGTAGCAGCAGCAGTAATCATCAACATACTACAAATCCAAGGCCTATGCCTTCATACCTCCCACAATACCCACCTACTTACCATCACATCCAAAAATCAAAATCATCGGGGGGAACATTTCTCAAATAACAACCTGAATTCATAATTATTTGTCGTAGTGCATTCCTCCAAAGAACAGCCGTCTGCCTTCTGCTGCTTTGACTACATTATCTTCCCCTCATCTTCCTCGCGGACCAGTATGGTTGAAGAATTTCTAGAAAAATTACCGGAAATTGATACACGTTATGAGGTAAGTTTAACTACATGTTAAGTTATATAAACATACATATTTATTATTATTATACAAGTAGACATAGAGATATTGCAATCGAATGACGAGACAAAAGAAAACAAATCAAATCAGTAGGGAAAGGGACAATGTTGGCTATGGTCGACTATATGATAATCTACAGCACTTTGGGCATATATAGAATGTGGTTTTATAATTTTATTGCAACGCATAATAAATTATATTTATGTATGGATCATATTCATGAAATTCGACGAAATTTTATATAGGATATATGTAGATTTAAACCGATATTCTTTGAGCATTCTTGACTTTTTTGGAAAATTTATGCAAACTTTCTTGTTTATCGAACAGGCATAGAACAGTCATAGTGGTGCATAACTTAATCCGACGTAAATACGGGAGCCATATTTAAAATTGGAGCCATATTCATTGATCAAATTAATACAGTCGTTTCATAACAATCGGATAGTAAATGCGACCTGTACATTGTTTACAAAAATATATACACAGACAGAAGGACATATATAAATTGACTTCAAAAATTATTCACAACTAGCAGACCCGACAAACGCTGTTTTACCTTATCAGAATTGCATCAATATGGGGTTGGTAAAAATTAACGAATTCATGGAAAATATATTTCAGAAACTATTCACAAAAAATGTACGTCAAATTTCCACAATCAAAAAATATGCATAATATTTTCCGCATGACGGTAAACCTTCATTGTTAAATATTAAATTATGTCAGTATATGTAGTATTTCAGTTTATCAATTGATCGAACTTATTCCACCAAACACTTTTCAGGAGAAGGTTAAGTTTTGATCTAACTACTCTTATCTGAAAAGATAATTACTATTCCTATTTTGATCACATAGGATTCCAAAGTCATATAAAAGGTGTATTGTGTTCAATTACTCCAATCTCCGACTTTTTATGTTATTCTCAAAATTTTCTTTGGTAGAACTCTTCCCACTGCAATTAAAAACATTTGAGTATGAGTCGATTTCGGAATACTTAACGTCGGCACACGCAGATTAAGCACCCAATCTCTAATCGTGCAAAGGAGCTATATATCGCGTCATCTGTTAGACGAACTTAAAATTAAACAGAAACACTCCTCATTGCGCCATCTGTCGGATGAACTTAAAACTACACAGAAACACTCCTCACGCCCCATAGAGCATATACATACAATTTGGTCCTAAACGGTGGAGTAGTTTTTGAGTTTAGCGATCACGAACATACATGTAATTTTTATATATATAGAGATAGAGATATACCGTCAAAAGTAGCTATGGGTCTTTAGTGTTTCCTATTGCATCTTACAACAATATACACAATAATTGTATTTAGTATCCGCTAAAATATTGGGTGGATAATTATTACACAGTAAGAACCGTATCGGTTCTATTCTTCTGGTACCTCTCACACAAATTGTCAACATATTGAATATTCATAAATCTAATATAAACCGAATGGAATGTCCGATTTGGTCCAAACTGTGCACATCGTAATATTTCTTTCAAACTTAAATCTAGTTCGAATATGGGGAATATTGGTTCACTCTTTCTGGTACCTCCCTCACAAAATGGTCTAAATTTTGCTGAAAATTAATTGGGACCAGGCCATCGGATTTGAACCAAACTTTGACACCCTAATATTTTAACTAAACCTGTATAATGTTGCAAAATGGGACTTATCGGTCCACTCCTTCTAGCTCCACCCCTACAAAGGATGAATATTTTGAAAGCTTTTAAATCTCATATGCTCATATCCATCAAGAACCGTGTATATGCCTCCCCAATCTATTTTGGATAACATTATTCACGTATCGCTATATTTTATGATGCATTTACTCAGGAATATGGCTTATAAATGTTTATATTTATATACAAACTAAAGCGATTATACACGCGGAATTCTCAAATTATGTATTTCTAGATGTTTCTATTTTCAAAGTACTTTTGACGCAGTTTTATTGGGCGGATTTGAACACGGCTGGTCTCAGTAGATTCAGCACGTAAAAAAAACTAAAATCAATCGAAGTGAAATCACGAGTCCTACGATCCTATAATAAGTTTAGGGCTTCAACAAGCTCGTCCGAAAACGGGGAAATTTCGGCTTTAAAATGTCAGAATCCGGCTTAGTTGAATGCTGTGGAAATATCGAAAAATCAAACATTAGAACTTTACTACCAATATGGTGTTCTTCAATTCAGTCGTTGAGCACGAGTCTGCAAATGGTGCATTTTAGTTATAAATTATCAAAAGACAAAAAATTGTTGACTTCAGCGTATTTTTACCCATTTTTACACCCTCCATCGTTGTATGTTTGTTTTTTTTCAAAATAATCGTTTCTTGCCCCATGAAGTATATATATTCTTGATCGATCTAGCCATGTCCTTCAGTCTGTTGTTATTTCTCTATTTTGAACACGTTTTGAACCGAATTGGCTGTTATTTGATATTTTGGGCTCTCATTAGGTATTAAATGTCTGTTATAAAATTATCAACATTGAATCATTTTTCAGTGTAGCCCCCAAAAACGATACAATAAAAATTTCAGTATGTTGGAAATTATGGACAGTTCTTTTAACCAATTTTGCTGTGATTTTTTTGTTGGGTTTTAATGGGCGGAGAATCTCCCTACCAAACATGGTCAATATTGGTCCACTTTTTACGGTAGCTCTCAAGTAACGGTAACTCGTATTTTGAGTATTGTTAAAACATTTTTAACCGAATCGGCTGTACTTTGATTTTTTGGGCTTACCAAAAATTATTAACCTTTGTCGACGTTTTAGTGCAGCTCCTATATTATGGTCATCCTCCAATTTACAGTATGTTCAGGGTTATGGACATTTTTAACACGTTAATAAAGTGAAATTTGAAAATAAGTGTATGCAGAGTAAAACAATATGATGATGTGATTTTTAAATCCTGGTCGTTCAAATTCTATGACGGTTAAGAATTAAATCACTCCATTTTTATTTATTCATCCCATTTATTTGCAATGGTTCAATTTGTGAACGAATTTCCGTTATAAATCCTTAAAAGTTGTATAACGATTCAATAGCTAAGGATGGTGTAGGATAACGCGAGAAAAAAAATATTTTTTGATTCTCAGTGGGAGAAATACAGTCCAGATAATTCGGTTTAGCGAGGTTCGGAAGGATGATAATGTTAGCTTACACAAGTCAGCTGAAACCGGCGCCTATGTGACCGACCATAACAGGGAATTATAGCATGCCACCCACACATCTTGGTTCTTCAGCATTTTTGAAATGATGTGCTATTTTCCTGGCTATTCATTCATCCGATTTTCTATAATTACATTTCTTTCTATGCACAAAACCATGTTGCAAAACCATCTGACATACTTAAGATACCCATTTATAGCCTGAAGCATCACTCTTTAAATAAGTAGCAGCAAGCGAAGCTGAAACCGAAGCAGCAGCAGCAAGAAGTCTGAACAAATTATGTTGTTTAAATCTGTGCACTTTATTGGCATATTATGGCATAAATTGTCTGGAACTTGGATATATATTGCTTCGCTTTGCGTTGTACTGCATTTTGGCGTAGCTACTTTTTGTTGTTTATAACGTATTTGTTGTTATTTTACTTTTCGTTTTTGTATGACCGCCAGACGAACCTTTTGGCAATATGCCGAGAATTTTGTTTCTTTCATTATCTTTGGCTCTCAACAAGTTCAGGCAGCAGCGGCAGCAGCAACACAGCAGTGATGTAGTGCCGCCAACGAACTCCACCATCACCAGCAGCGTCACGTTTAGAGTTCAAACGAAAGGAAATGTTGACTTAAACTCTTTATTAAAGACATGAAAGGAGTCACAGTCTCAGGAATAGAGAAAAATAATAATAATAAAAAAAGAACGGAAAGGAAAGCTAAAAGGAAAGATGATATTTTTTCTTAAGTTGTTTACATACACTTGCAGCAATTCTTCTTAGGCTTTTCGAGATGCCTTTGCAGAAATCGGATGGCCAACCAAAACAGGGGCGGGCGGGCAAGTGAAAGAAAAGTCAGTCTAATATTATGCATAGACATAATAATAACAATAATGTCTTTGTCCCGGTTTGTTTATCCGAAGACAATACGAATCCTTTGCTTAGCAACATTTGGATTGCCTGAAAATTCTGCAGCCTGACAACAACTCACTTAGTTCTACTTGCCATGGAGTTGTGCCTTTGTGTCCAATAAATGAATCTCTGCATTAAATATGTCAAAATGTTAAATAGAATTTCCGGATTTTGCTTTTCGTCGGTTTAAAGAAATAGATAAGGAGAACGAGAATGAAAATCATTTCGACAAGGCAAATTCAAATTTACATTACAATATCAATTTCCGATGTGATACACAGTGATTTGAAATTTATGCAGATTGTATTTCAAATTGGCCATTGGTATGCAAACAAAGAAAATTATTTTTTATATAAAAATATTCCAGATGTGAAAATTTTTCAGTACAAATCTTGTAGAAGTATTATGACGTGAATGAAATTGTGAAATATTGAAAGAAAATACGCCATGGATAGTCAATGGAAGCAGAGAACTCTTTTCAGACGGAACCGTAAATATAACCAGTGAGCGGAGCAGTATAGTCGGACGGGGCCGACCATATGCTACCTTACACAACTTCCATGAACATCTAACTTTCTGTCGCGATATTTGCACCCTCTTGACCGACTAGAGGTCAACAGATATTATTCAGTACAGCCCTTCTAATTCTAATAAAAACCGACAAAAATTAAGTTTTTGTCCATTTCATACCCTAAATATTATCCGATCTTTACCAAAAACAATAGGGCTCTTCATTGGGCAGAACCTATCCTACATGCAAAATTTCATGAAGATTGGTCCATAACTATGGCATGTATCGTGTTTACAAAATATAATGGACAGTCGGACACACATGTCTAGATCGACTCAACTAGTCGAGATATGACGATCGGTATACTTAAAGGTGGGTCTAGGACTAATATTTCGCGGCGTTACAAACTCATGGGGCTGCACAAAGCTATAATATCCTAACAACATAGTTGTGTAGGGTATAAAAACTATACAGAATTTTTTAACGAAGAAGTTACACCCTTAGAATCAATTTAGTTATTTTTTTTCATTGCAAGGGAAATATATCGGCACTAGGTTTAGTTAGGTAACTGACAACTGACTTAAGGTGACCCACACATTCTTCATTTAGTTTTTTTTTTTCATTGCAAGGGAAATATATCGGCACTAGGTTTAGTTAGCTGACAACTGACTTAAGGTGACCCACACATTCTTCATTCCAAATTTCAGGGGAATATGAATAATTTTGTCTTTTTAGGATTAAAAAATCATTATTTTTTGATGGCGGAACACTTTCCAATCCTACTAACGTTATGGGCTATAGATCATCTGACAAATCGAAATACCAACTTATAGACACTTAGGGTGAATCTAAGATATGTCCAAAGTTAAGCGTAGATTTTATATTTATCGGACGAAGATTTTTTCATAACGAGAATCCAAAATGACAAATTAGAATGGACAAGTAAGAAAATGCCAATCGGTGTCGCCGACAGATATATACCCCCAGCCTTTGGTTTGCGGAGGTCTTCTGAATTACACATAGCTTCTATTTTTCGTATTATATAAGGTATGTATTTTTATAAAAGAGGTTTCGGATTTAATGTTTATCAAATTGGTTATCAAATTCGCTTCAAATTAAATTTATTACTTTTATAAAATATTGACCATTTGTGGGGAGCTACCGGAAGGAGAGGAGAGATGGTTCTCACCTTCGGACTAGGCTTGGTCAAAATAATAGGTTGTTCAATGTTTGCTTCAAACCGGATTGCCCGTTCGCATGATATTATAAAATTATTTTTTAGTACAATTTTTACCATTTTGTGGGAGAGGTACCAGATATTCGAACTTGAACATAATTTGGAAGAAATATTAATATGTGTAAAGTTTGAATGAGATCGATTACTCCATTAGAGAGATATAAATTTAAAAAATTCAATTTTCATCAGAGATATACATTATATGACTGGTTATTTTTCTCTGGTACGTTATTATAAAAAACTGGTACGAAAACCAGTAGGGAAAGCGGTAAATTCGCACTGTATCCTAATATGAAATTGAAAAAACTTAAATATGTGATCTTTATCTATAAGTGAACCGACTAACATCAATCCATACACATGTTATTATGCAAGCTATATTAAATTTCATTTCATTCGGACAGATTTAGATTCGTTTGCGTAGAATGTGACTAATCGATTTAAAGCAAACTTGGTACACGAAATATATATGGAAGCAATAACGTCATTCTAGTCTCAACTTGATATATTGTGAAAAATTGGTATACCATTTACCTAAAATCTAACGAAAATATATATTTGGGATCTATATCTAAATCTGGAGTGATTTCAACGACACTTGGAAGAAATTAACTTACACAAACTTCAGTACATTGTTCAAAATTGTGTGTCAGGGCTTTAGTGCACAATTTACATAAAATCGGGAGAAAATATATATGGGAGCTATATCTCAATCTGAACCGACTTTCAAGAAAAAAAGTTGTTCGTGAAAAGTTATTGGCTCGAAAATCGCAAGAAAAAAAAATAGACTCTAAAGGCCTAAAGAGTTGCTTCGCTTGGCCGAAAGTGGTTAACTGCCGAATTTGGTTTTCTCCGATAAGAAAACATTCGTTGACCAGCAGTTTGTAAACAAACAAAATGATCGTGTTTACTTGCCAAAGAGGTCAGCTGAAATTGTGCACCTTCGGTTGAGCACCAGAACTCAAGCGCCGGCCATGGTTATGGTGTGGGCTATGGATACGTAGTCGAGCGCAAAAGTCGACTATTATACTGCTCGATTTTTGCCCTTGACCAAAAAGTCGATTTTTAGACTTTTAGGTTTTTTCCTTTGACTAAAAAGTCGACTTTTAGATCTTTCGATTTTGTAAAACCTGTTCAAAATCGATTTTCGACTTTTACTGACTTCTGCAAAATCGACTAAAATTTTGATTTTTATATGAATTATTGTGAACAGATAAAGTAAAGTTCCGGAAAGTGAAAATTTTGGACAATTTGAGTTTTGATATAAAAACCAAGTATTTATGAAGAAATTCAAAAGTTGATCTTGAAAAGTCGACTTTACGATTTTCGCATAGATCAAAAGTCGACTTAGACTTTTCGATACAAAAAGTCGATTAATCAATTAGTCGAAAGTCGATTTACTTATTCCCAGTGTGGGCCGCCAATACAGCCGATGGTCGCTCTCCGCTTGTATTAATCGACCGTGGCATTTGAATAAATGCCGAATATTATCGCGAAAATATTATGGAGGATGTATTAAAGCCTTGAGCACGCAAACATTTTGGCCGCAGACCTTGGGCATTCCAACAGGACTCAACACCAGCGCACACAGCACGCGCCACCCATGAATGGTTACAAAATGGGGTTCCTCGCTTCATTTTCAGCGCACATTGGCCACCAAAATCTCCGGGTGCCAATCTGTTGGACTATTGTCTCCAGAATATTTAGGAAAGCAAGGTTAGCATTAAATAATACCAAAGTGTCGATCACCTCAAGCACGCGCTTCGCCGGGAATGGACCAAAATACCGCAGAGAAACATTCGGGCAGCGTGTGAGGCTTTCATTGGCCGTTTGAAGGCCATAATTCGTGCCAAAGGTGACCAATTCGAACAAATCTAAACTTTTTCTAAAATTTGATGATATTTCCGCTGTTTTTGTAAAATTGAAAACCTATCGCCCAAGTGAAACAACAACATTTCGTAATAGTGGCTTTGGCATCTGTCTCTATGTTAGGATTTGTCATCAATAGCAAAAATTTAATATATTTTTATACAACCTCAAGCATTCCTCTCATAGCTCATTACCATATTTAAAGCCAATAGAAATAATAAATATATTTGTATTCCGTAAAAACAAAACCATAATAAAGTAATGCGACATGTGTACATACATAAGTAATAGAATATGTAAATGAAGTAATCAATTGGGCCCAAATATAACCGATGGAAAACAAACAACAATTCTAATATTTTATTCAATCACATGTTTTCATGATAAAATGAATATTTGTTTTGAGAACAAGGACATAGTTTAAAACTTGAGTAACGACAAATTTGTGTCGGGACAATTTTTAATTTAAATTGTGGTTGTTCTTGACAAAAATAACCTTTAATGGAGGCAATGTCTTTGTATATTGTCAATTTGTAAGATGATTATGCTCTGTGGAAAATAAATACCAAAAGGCGGAGAACCATGTTGGAAAATGGGTTAGGAACTTCAACGTACCAAAAATTAAACGGGGCCATTGTATGGGGGCTATTAGAAAACATCGACCAATATTGAAAAATATCTGAGAAGAATTTTTTTATTCACCACGAATAAAGTCCTTTTGGATGGAAAAAGCGACTAAAAGCTTCAAAATACCGAAAATGGCTAATCAATTCCTTTCTTGATCTATCGGAATTCTTTTCATTCCAACTAATTGCTTGATGGCTGTGATTACATTGAAGTTAGGTGATGGTGTTGTAACAAATTACTACATCCATTTGTCCATATAGAATATTTTGTTTGTCTTCAAACAGATTGCTTTATTCAAGTTATTAGAGAGTTTGTTTGCTGAAACGAAAATAAATCTGCTGCTGTTGTAAAAGTGTGTGAGTTGAAATGTTTTTGTATTTCAAATAAACAACCAACAACTTTGAAATAAAACAAAAACCCATTGATGTAGGAATGCATTATAACCCGCTTTTTGGGATATTCACTGAACACCATTCGTTATCCATTCAAACATAACGCTGGCATACGTGTTGTGTATGAATAAAGAATTCATTCATACGGTGTTGCCTTTATGAAAGTCTCTTTGTTTGACCTACATGCTTACTAACATATTCAAATCCCAGAATTGCAGAAACAACAAACAATAAACCAACTAAGAGTGGTTTCCATTTCCGCATGCACATAGATTACTGGATGGATGACTGCTGACGGGCAGGCTCCATGGTTGGATGTTTAACGCTGAAACCGTTTAAATCGAATACAAAATTTAGCGGAATATGTAATAAATTAAATCATATATACATTTTTTAAAATGAAATAAATTGTGATAATTAAATAAACACATACACATGTGTGAGTTTAATCAATATTTAAATAGCTGAAAAAATTGTATTTGAATATCCGGCACAATGGAGTATTAAATGTTTTTGAAAAAACGTCCTTCTTGGCCGACGTGATAGTTATTGAAACACTTTTTATAAATTCCATACTTGTACCTTTGACTGTGAACATGCCAGTATACGCTACACAACTACCAATGTATTTTAACTTTCTACGAAATAATGTGCAAGCTTGGACAATATTTCGCGACATTTGCTGCCTCTAGTGTAACTAATTGTAAAATATATAGTCCTCTTTCCAATCTCTTATACCAAGGGAAATTATATTTCACTATCAAAATGCCCGCTACTTCGTATGCGGAAAGGGAATACAAAAAATGTTTTGTTTTTGTAAAATATTTGTTGTTTTTATAAAAAACAACTTTTTACTTGTGGAAAATGTATGGCATTGTCCGCCAAGGGGTAAGGCAGGGAAGAATATAGTTTCGGATGTCGCCAGAGATCCTCATCACCACCACTAAATTCAGTACCAGTTAATACCAAAAACATCTTTCTAATTCTCCGTCAGTGACTCGCATTTCAAATTTGTTGTATTTTCTATTCAATTTACTGTAAATTTATTACATAAAGATGTCTCCATAGCTCAATACTACACCTCAACAGTAATCTAAATTCGAAATCTCAGGATTCAACCAAATCCAAATTGTTTCACATTTGGAACTTTTCATGCTCATAAGTAGACACTTCTAAAACAACATCTATATATATAAAAGAGAAAAAAATTTGTTTGTTTGTTTGTTTGTATGTTACCGATAGACGCCAAAACCGCTGAACAGATCTTAATGAGACTTACACTGTATGTCGGGGCATGCCCTGAAAGTAACATAGGCTATATAAACTTTTAAAATTCCGCGTGGATGCGGAGTTATAGCATCAAGAGTAAACATACCTCAAAATTTCTTAACATGTAATATGCGTATATCTTGGAAACGGTTGCAGGTACGGGCTTCAAAATGTGTCTGAACAACGTAGGTGTAAATACACATTATCCATACAAAAATTAGCGCGGTACATTAGGGGGAATGCAATCCCCATTGCATTTAAATAATCTACATATTGAGAATAAAAAAGTTTTGTTTGAAAAGTGAAGAGATTTTACTGAGATTTTTACAGCACCTAATACAGGGTAGCACAAAAAAATACAGGGTAGATAAAATCCTAAAATTCCGCGTGGATGTCGAGTGATACCATCAAAAGTATTCCCAACTCTGAAATAACATAGAAATTCTATGCTTATATCTTAAGAAGGGTTACAGATTCTCACTTCAAAATTTGCCTGAGTACAGGCAAATTGCGTACCTGGATACAGGTACGCAATATCCCTATAAAAATTGGCGTGAAACAGTGGGGAGTACTTACTCCCAATTGAATTTAATTCACCTACAGTGAGTGTAATAAGTATTTTGCCTCAATATAAATTTGACAAAATTCTAATACATACGCCTAAAGCCAGCATACTAAAGATGTAAACTGAATTATGTATGATGGGATATGTTTGTGGACATATTTAGATCTTATTTCTGCAAGAATCACTGCGAAAGACCTATTGGTCACGAAGATATCGGCCAAAATCTATACCAACCCAAAAATGATTATCACAAAAAAGTATTTTGCTTTTTATTATCATTTTTGAAAAAATCATTATATAACACACGCTTTGTCTTTTTTTATAGTTACCATTGCGGGTAACCACATACTAAAAGCGATTTGGCGACGATTCCAATAAACCACGGCATTTTTCGCGAATATTTTCTCACATTTACGTTCAATACATTCTCCAGCAATGTTTCATTTAATATATGGTAATTTCTCGTCCTAATCTCAAAATGAGAGTATTAGATATGGTCGTCGCGGCTTCAAAACATCCCAAATAACTTTAGAATAATAAAAAGGAGGTTTTGCAAAATATATCGCGAGGACAGGACCCCAAAAACTATTAAAACCAAAATCCGACAAACAAATTATTAAAAAAAATATCGCGAAACCCCATTTTTCAGACTTTGAAAACTTTATGGTCCATTAATATTGATCTAGGAACCAATATAAGCAATAAGAAGGTCAGATTCTAAGATATGAACGGTTTTGTGGCAATAGAAATACATCAAATTTCGAAAATAAATAGATCGACTAGTTTATTCACTGATGCATTTTATTCGCAACTGATGGTGTTAAACGGATGTAAAATATTGACTGCGTATTCGTCACCAGCTACCACAGTTTTTTAAAACGCAAAAGTATTTGACGAAGAATGATGTTTTCTCCCAACTTCATGTACTGTTTGTAGTTTCTGTTGTTTTAGAACTGTCAATTTCTTTGAATCTGACCACCTTATTGCTATTTTAATCGCATATATTGGTTCCTAGATCAATATTAATGAACCATAAGGTTTTCAAAGTCAGAAAAATGGGGTTTCGCGATATTTTTTTTTAATAATTTGTTTGTCGGATTTTGGTTTTAATAGTTTTTAAGGTCCTGTCCTCGCGATTTATTTTGCAAAACCTCCTTTTTATTATTCTAAAGTTATTTGGGATGTTTTGAAGCCGCGACGACCATATCTAATACTCTCATTTTGAGATTAGGACGAGAAATTACCATATATTAAATGAAAAATTGCTGGAGAATGTATTGAACGTAAATGTGAGAAAATATTCGCGAAAAAATGCCGTGGTTTATTGGAATCGTCGCCAAATCGCTTTTAGTATGTGGTTACCCGCAATGGTAACTATAAAAAGACAAAGCGTGTGTTATATAATGATTTTTTCAAAAATGATAATAAAAAGCAAAATACTTTTTTGTGATAATCATTTTTGGGTTGGTATAGATTTTGGCCGATATCTTCGTGACCAATAGGTCTTTCGCAGTGATTCTTGCAGAAATAAGATCTAAATATGTCCACAAACATATCCCATCATACATAATTCATTTTACATCTTTAGTATGCTGGCTTTAGGCGTATATATTAGAATTTTGTCAAATTTATATTGAAAAATTTTGTTTTCACAGTCAGTCACATCAAACATTTTGAATATTTGTGTAAAATGAAAATTATTGCAAAATAACTTTTTTTTGGATTACAATTCTCAACCATTGGGGAAAATAAATAAGAATTCAATAAAGGTATGAATCAGCAATAATTGGGAGATATCTAGCAGCGAAATACTGATGTCGGATTAAAAGTTATAAAAATCTGAAATCTGTGGTGGGTTATCATCATAGCTTAACTGAAAACAAAATGTATCCATTACTTATTAAGTTTAGTTGATCAAACTGATATGACAAAAACTATTATTTCGAAGATGTATAGAGGAAACGACTAACTCAATTGCCACAAGTTCTATCTTCGATCTTTATCTTGGTTTACATAAAAATACTAAGGTCTGTGCAGTTTAGACCAAGACTAAATCTAGGTTCGATAAAAATATTATAATGTGATAATGCATTCCTTTGAAAACCTTAACAGGAATTATACAGCAGGGATCTAAGCGATATCAATCGGAGCGAGGAAGGGATCCAAGCCATATATTGGGGAATCAGATGAGAATACAGACATAACGGTTGGTGGAAATGGGAATAGATGATTGTATTGGTCTTTGAAAGGTTAATGAAAAACATGTGAATATTGGAGAAAATATTTTAGTGTATAATCCTATTGCGATAAGTCAAGCCAATTTGTTTTTAATATCACCACTGTTAATCAATGATTATTTAAAACTGTATTTCTAATCTATTGAATCGAATAACTTACACATTAACCAGCTGCTACGATGTAATTACTGATATTACACTACGAATTATCTATAACCTATCAATAAGTGGTAGCTTTTAAAGTGCATGCAAATAGTTTTCTACGTGAACTTTCTCATGTTAATCACTTTAGTAGGGGCAGCGAAGCGCCACGGGTCCAGCTAGTTAATCCTAAAGTTTAATAATAATCCTGCTTTCAAATAGTGATCGTAAGTCCAAATTTAACCCTTTGAGCCCCGAATTTGTTTCCTGTTCACAGATTTATGGGCAAATTTTGACATCGCTACATCCTTGCATTCGGGAGATACAGTACATTCTTTCTGAAAAATAAAAGCCCAATATCAAGAAACCCGAATGCAAAATCGACGAAAAAATCATTTAAATTATACTCTATATTCTGTTTTACAATAATCAAAAATAATTCTGATGGCAGAATTCGTACATTTTGAATACGAAGCGATATAAATAATTTGGACTGTATTCACAAATTAGTACTGTACATATTTTTGCCCTCTTCTCTATATTAACCATATATATATATATATATATATATATATATATATATAAATAAAACCATATCATAGAACCATTTTCTGTTCATAGATTTAATGCAACTATCCTAGATAGGATATGGACAAAATTTGACATCGCTACATCCTTGCATTCGGGAGATACAGTACATTCTTTCTGAAAAATAAAAGTCCAATATCAAGAAAACCAAATCAAAAATCGACTAAAAAATAATTTTAAATTATTCTCTATATTCTGTTTTACAATAATCAAAAATAATTCTGATGGCAGAATTCGTACATTTTGAATACGAAGCGATATAAATA
>NW_026885043.1:0-62160 GCF_032173495.1 Musca vetustissima | reverse complement strand
GCTAAAATCATAATGGCAAGAGTCTTAGTCTTATACTTTTGATAGAGAAAATTAAATTTAATTTTGTAATATTGGTATTATGATGGGAAAATAAATATGTAGATACTATAGAGAGTGGAGACAATATCTTATACTCCCACACCCGAACAAAAGTGACATCTTACAAAAGAGAACGAATAACCAGTAAGGAAAGTACTAACGTCGGACGGGCCGAATATATGATGCCTTTAGGTATATACAAGAGATGCTCCCAAGATTCATATTGTAGCCTTTAGTAATATAAATATAAAACCATGGGGCAGAGCAGTATAGTCGGACTGGTCCGACCATACAATACCCTACACAACTACCACGGAAATTTCTCCGGATGTTTATTCCGAGCCTGGGCAATATTTCGTGATGTTTGCACCCTCTTTCCCGATTAGATGTAAACAGCACCCCTTCCATACATTGACATATTTTCCGAATATTACGAGTATTCAGTACAGCTATTGTCCAGATTCCTTTCACCGTTGGTTGTGTCGATCGACTCGAAAATAACATTAAAAAATTAAGTTTTCGGTCCACTTCATTCCAAAATTATTATCTGATCATCACTGAAAATTATAGGCGTTGTGCTTGACCATAACTGGAACCTCATGGAACATTTCAAAGCGATCAGCGCTATAGTTCCGCTCTCTAGAGTGATAATGGGTTACTAAATAATATACGAATACGGAATTACCTTTAAATATTTAGGTGTAACTCCCACATCCGAGCACATACAACAATATAATTCGTATTAGTTTAAAGGTCAACCACTCCTCTTGGATATAATATCAACTTCTCGGCTCTATGTCATTCAGGGGTAAATATATACGCTATAGAATACAAATTTTGTCATTTTTCACATAAAAGTCAGGGTCCATTTGACCCGCTAAATATTGACCAATCTTTATCAAAACAGGCATGCTTATTCTTTGGCCCGATCCCCTTCTCCATGCAAAAATTCACGATGTTCTGGGCATTATTGCGGCCTCTGGAGCGACCAGAAAAACCGACAAAAATTTAGTATTTGGTCCATTTCATCCCCTAACTATTAACCGATCTTTCCTAAAAACAATAGGGGTCTTCATTGACCAGAACCCATCCTACAATTTCGTGAATATTGGTCCCTAACTGTGGCCTGTATCGTGATTACAAATTATAATGGACAGACGGACGGACACACATGTCTAGATCGACTCAGCTAGTCGAGATATGACGATCGGTATACCCAAAAGTGGGTCTAGGACCAATATTTCGCGGCGTTACAAATTCTAGGGGCTGCACAAAGCTATAATAGCCTGACAACATAGTTGTGTAGGGTATAAAAATTAAAAAAGATGCATAACAAATATTATAAGAAATAATGTTGTCGATGGAACACCCGTAGTATTATTGGTGGACAAATAACATAACATCGGACTAAATTATAAATGTGATCTCTATTTATATCTCATCCGACGTCTACCTCCAATCTACGCAAAATTGAATGTTAATCTGACAGACTTAGGGTGTTTGGTGTACTATTTATGTGAAATCGAACTAAATTATGTATGCGAAATCTCGAGCGATTTAAAATAAACATGACACACGCGATATGCTGTAGCACAGCGCTCTGTCTAAAATTCCATCCAAATAGAACAAACGTTTTATATTTGTTGCACATATTTGCATAAAATCGAACGAAACCTTCAAGAGGAGTTATTCGTTACCCATTAGATACCAAAATTCCCTACCGAAATGTTGGTCGGCTTTTTCAGGTATAGGGGGTACCCGAAACCCCTAAAGTGTCGGTATTTTGCGGAGTTTAGGCACGTTTTTTTTTAACCTATAGGCTGTAATTTGGTACTTTGAATTCTTATTTAGTAGCCAATTTCAATACCAAAAAATTTGAATACCCTCCACCATGAGAATGACATTCAAAATATGTAAAATTAATGGGGGCCTAGGTGATCATAAATATTCCGAAAAAGGCGTGAAAAAAGGATAGGGGACTAGCATTTTATGGGGATAAATTTTGATAATTTTGGGTATTGAAATTTGACTGTCAGTGTAAAATTCCCAAATTGCCGACTTTAGTCAATATTAATCATTTTTAGTACAGACAGGTGGGGGCACCATTATATGGGGGCTACCCTAAAACTTGGTTCAATATTAACAATTAATAGTACAATGATGTGCTATACAGTGAGAAGCCAAAATACTAAATTAAAGCCAGTTTGGTTGAAAACGTGACCAGAATCCCAAAAATGCCGAATATTGGGGGTACAATTATATGGGGGTCATCCTGAAACTTGGTTCAATATTGAAATGAGAACTAGAACCAGTGAGCGGACGGGGCCGACCATATGATACCCTACACAATTTCAGCGGTTCTATATTCAAAGCATGGGCAATATTTAGCGAGGTTTGCACCCTCTTATCCCAATTCTAGATCAACCACTCCACATTCTAAACTTGACATACTTTCCAAATCTTGTTTTCCAGAGGCATTAACGTTTTAAAATAAATATTTCGCCACTTTAGGTTGTTGGTTAATTTGACCCCCGAAATATTGAACGATTACACTGTGCAACACAAAAAATAATTACGGGGAAATTCCAACAGATTATGAAAGCGGGGCTAAAAAAAGAAGACACGTGTATCGGCGTTTTGAAAGTTTACGTCGGGGGGTAACCTGAAAAGGGGGGACAATATTCCCCCTTTTCTAGAATTTTTATAATTTTCGAATTATGATTTCATGAAATCCTTGCATTTTAGGTATATAGTGTCTTCGGCAATATTACTGATAAAATATCGGGCAATATTTTGTTATGCAACTTTAACCCTCAACCGACTCATTAAAGGGGTCTTTTCGGTCCCCTTTTCCAGGAGTGATTGAAAACTCATTCAAAACGGGGTTAAAGCTGCTCAGAATATTCTACAGAAATGTTCGCCATAAAGTTTTACTATAAGTCTCAGAATAGACTAAAACTCAAAAATCAGCATAAACGTCAAAAATCTTAAAAAACAAAAACTCATTTTAGGGTTAATATCGTACTTATTTAAAGTTTTTACCCATTTTTCCCACAAGATGTAGTTCTAGAAGGATAGCATAAGGGACAAAAATATTCTCCATCAATTTTTAGCATAAGTCACTGAACAAGAGAAATCTGTATATATAATGTATATACCGAATATATTGTCATACATTTTGAACCAAAAATTCAAAATGTTCTTCCTTTTGTTTTTCAAAGACATTTCCCAGTACTTTTTTCGACTAAGTGCATTAAAGTAACATGAATCTTAATTTTAGGTATATAATGTCAAAAAATAAAATATTCTATTATTAAAAAAATTCAAATTTGTCACACAGTGTTATCATTCAAACAGCCGTTCTAAGTATTTGGTCACATCCCCTTCACCGTGCAAAATATGTGATGTTCTGCATATAATAATGCACCCAGGGCGGGTAGAAAATCTTACAAAAATAAGGTTTTCGGTTCATTGCACCCCCTAAATATCATCTCAACATCACCGAAAATTATAGACATCGTTCATAGCGATCAGCGCGACATTTCGTTCTCTAGTGGGGTTATAGTAATACTATACAATATCATAACACTTATACACCTTTTAATATTTACGTATAACTCGCACACATACAACAATCTTACAACAATATAATTGGTATCCATTTAAAGGTCAACAATTCCAATTCTTATTTGGATATACTATCAACTTCTCGGGTCTATGTCCCTCAGGAGTAAATAAATAATCCCCAGAATACATATTTTGTAGTTTTTCATACAAAACCAGTAAGGAAAGTAGTAAAGTCGGACGTTGCCGACTATATGATACCATTCACCACTATGGGTATATTAATTAATAAAATATGTGATATTTATCTAAATGTGAATCTACCTAGATCTATCCATAAACATGTCATTCGTATGTTACAATGGGACAAAAGTATGTAAATCGACTTCAAACAAATATAAATAGGTCATCCGTTGGGCTATGTCTGTAATTCTAAAAAAACGCAACTACGTAATTCTGTAATTCAATCTGACTAACATGAGGAGTTTGATGGACAATTTACTTGAAATCGGGCGAAAATATATATGGAAGCTCTATCCAAATATTAAGCGATTTCAAACAAACTTGTCACAGGTTAGGTTATACTAATTTCAGAACGTTTTGTTCCTATTGGTTCCTTGGTGCGTCAATTACTTAAAATCAATCTATAATAAAAGGGAGCTATATCTAAATCTAGACCGATTTTCTCGAAATAAGGCAGACATCACTCTAGGCTCAATTCAGTACGTTATGCCAAATTTCGTGCAAATCGAAGGATATATAGGGACTTTGGTGCACCATTTACATGAAATCGGACGAAACTATATATGGGAGCTATATCTAAATCTGGACCGATATTCTCGAAACTTGGCAAACTTCACTCAAGGCTTAATTCAATACGTTATGCCAAATTTCGTGCAAATCGAAAGATATATAGGGACTTTGGGGCACCATTTACATGAAATCGGACGAAAATATATATGGGAGCTGTATCTAAATCTGAACCGAATGAATGATTTGTCAAATAAATGATTTGTGTCAAATTTGCCCGTTATAAACAGATGCACAAAGACATAATACCCTGTGCCACAGCGTGGTGAAAGGTATATAAATAATAGAACTCTTAGACGATTTAGCAATTTTCGAAAGGTATCGATATAAGAAAGTAAAAGATCTGGTTCGAGAATGAGTGTTGTATTCATTTAGGCAAGGCCCAAATATAACGAAGCCTCCCGATTTGGAAGGAATTTCGATTATCCTGTATACATTTTCCAAATGAAGGTACTGTAATTTGACATTGACATGAATTACTGAATTACTCTACAAACCCTCCGAGAAACTATCTTTGGCTACTGCGGATAGTAAGGATATATTTTCAATTACTGTCCAGTAAGTCTAATCGGAGCTTTTTTCGCTTGGTGTGGATCGTAGAGGGTAATTTCTTGGTGTATAATTTCTATGTTCACTTCAATAAGCTGATATTGCCTCGGTCAATTTTCAATTTGTAATTAAAGCTTGTTTACCCTTCAGAGGTAAGCACGCGCTCATATCAAGCTAAGTCGTCACATATCGACTTCCCTACTCAATAAAATATCATTATGTTTATTATACCTAATACATTTGTTTTTTTTTTTCTATCTAATAATTATTTTTGCACTATAGGTCTTCTGCCCATATCCCAATCAAATGGCTTAAATTTGGAATAAATCTAGTAAAATATAACAACAGCGATTGTAAGGGATTAGTTCATCGAAGTGTTGGTTGCTAGGCAGAACTTAACCCCTTTTATCATTTAGAAAATATTTTCGAAACTATTATAAAATCCTGTCCGACTTGGTCCCTAAAATGTTCAAGGCATAATTACATTACATAGTACACCGGTAATAAAATTTATAACAATCAACAAAAATCCCTAACCAAAAATGCCCTCCCACCCAAAACAATACACAAGTTTTCATGGTGTAAAATTCACACCTTTCGCACTTGTCTTATTGTTTGACACGAAATTGCAAATTCATTCATCGTTCACCTATTAATATTCTTTGTTTTAGATTAATAATAATTTTCTATATAAAAGAATTTGACTTACTTTCTTATTAAAAAATGCCTGCAGACAAAGGCGTGCCAAGGCTCATGTGTTGCGGTATATTCATCCTTTTGAGGCAGCCAAAGAAAGAAAAATCTCCGGCTACAACTACTAATCGGTGTAATTTTTTTTCGTTCATCTTCATTTTGATTCTTTTGTTTTGTGTCATCCTTTATCCTTCCTATTGTTTTGTCGGCGGTAGTCGGAGTCGTTCTTGGCTTGGAAACTCAATTTCATTTCGTTAGCTTTGTACAACGAAGGCTAGGACAGGGAGGTTTCCTTTATCTTATTTTCGTGTTGTTTTTTTGTTTTCTTATTCGTCTTCTTTCTTTTTTCTCGTTCTTTTGAGTGATGATTATTATTTTTTGTCATTATAATTCATTGTTGTCTATTGTCCGTGTGGTTGTTGTCGTTGTTGGTGGTGCTGCAGCTGCAGCTGCCGTAGTTGTAGTTGAGTCTTATGAAATTCCTTTGATCCTATGCAGACTTATTTCTCTTTAGGTAACTCGTCTCAAATTGCTTTTTTTCCGTTTGCTAGCATTTCCGGCACACGCATCTTCCCAGCCCAGCCCCTCCACCTGCCATGCACACAAACATACCGCAAGCAGTGCTTTTGCGAAAGTAGTGCCAACTAACAACGTCGCATGACCGCATAGCTGAGTGGCAGAATAACCAACTAAGTAGACACAAACGAGCTTTTGTCTTAGGGGGAATAGAGCCGCGGTCTTAACAGGATTTATAGGATTTCAATTCTCGGAATGTTTTTCAAGACATTCGATAGACTTCGGGATTTTTTCTTTGTCTACAGACTAAGTTTAGAATGTTCTATTGTTTGGTACGAGGGTCCAATAAGCAATTTAATTTTAAGTTCATATTTAAAACCAATAAGGAAAGTTCATGAAATCGGATGTAATTAAATAATATATAGATATATGAACCGATTTCAAACAATCCATTTACATATCATTCATAAATCTATACAAAATTGTATGTCAATTGGAATCGAACAAAAATATGTAGGAGAACAATTGGTTGCCAATTGGTTAATAATCTATCTCGATTTATGGGTGTCCGTCTGTCTGTTGAAATCACGATAGAGATCACAATATTTGGGATAGAGCTTTGAAATTGTGCACTGGCATTGCTATTACTCCTAGGATGGTTGGTATTGCATATGCGGTATATCGTTCCGCGTTTTGGTATAGCCTTATATGGGGGCTATACCAAAACTGTGCCCCCAAATAATCAGTGCCAGCTATAATTTGTTTTTTTTTTTTTTTTGGTTTCACTGTGGCTACGAAAAATTATCAGTATTTGCATATGTTTCAGGGTATCCCCCTGATGGTTTTGGACACATGTCTCTACACAATTAATTGTAGTTTGTTATTTTAGGTTGTAGTATGGTAGTAAATCCTTATTAAATGATCAACATAGGCCCCCATATAACACTACAACCCAAAGATCGTTATTCTGGAATAACTTAGATTTTTCATAACTTTGATTCTCTACAAATTATCAAAACTGTTCCATGTTTCTCTGTAGCCTCCATATAGTCGTACTCCACATTTTGGGTAAGTTTTTTGGTACATTTTTTAACCGAATTGGATCTAATTTTATTTTTCAAGTTGTAATGGGGTGTCAAATCTTCCTACTAAACATAATCATTATTAGTTCATACTACTTCCAAAAGTTCGATATTTCGGGGAGCTTGGATACGTGGTTAAACCAAATTAGCTGTAGTTTTTTTATTCTGGATTCTCACTTTTCAACCGAATTCGCTACAAGTGGATTTATCATATTTTAACGGGATTTCAAATTTCCATACCACAAATTATAATATGTCAGTTTACAGTTTGGTATAGCTCCAATTAAACGGTAATATCCCATTTTCGAAATTTTTTTGTCGGACGGCTGACTTTTTATAAAATTTATTCGTCAAAACGTACAGCTTATTTTTCGGTATTAAGGGAACCCCCCCCATTCTCGGGGTCAAAAATTTTTGTGATTTAATTCGATTCTACACTAATTCAAGAATGTCTCTACAAAACTTCAAGTGAAAATCTCAAGAACTCTTGAAGATATAGCCGATTTATTGTGTCAGCATTAAGTGGCGGCTAAAGGGCTTCTCAAACTTTAAACGCGTTTTTCTCTTTTGCGAATGGCGGGCACGATAACTCAAAAACTAATAACCCAATCGATTCCAAATTTTTACACGTTTTTCTGTGAGTGTATAGCTATCGTATGAACTAGGATAAAGTCAATCGGTGAAGATCTTCCTTATTTTTTAACTTGGTTTTTGGTCAAAAATCGGCGATTTTCCAAAAATATTTTTTCAAAGGTCCGCCATTTTGTTAATTTTAGAGCGAAGTCAATAATCCTAGTTCATACGAGAGCCAGACATGTACTCTTTCTAACGCCGTTGGAATTTTCGGATTCCGATGATCCAGTGAGGAGTTATCATGCCCGCCATCAAAAATAAGGACTTTTCTTTAATTACAAAAAACAACAACAAAGCAATAACAAAATTTTTTTGTAAATTATTTTTCTTCTCTTTTAAATCTTCAAATATATATGTGCAAAGTTACAAACCTTAACAAGCATTGGTATTGATTTACCAGCCAATTGAAAATCTTGAAAAATTAAAATCGAGAATGGGTGGGGTTCCCTTAAACAATTTTTTACCGGATTTTCGCATGGAAGTGGCTATAATTTGACATATCGAATTCCTGGTTAAAAAATAAATAAATTAACCCAGTAAGGAAAGTCGGACTGGGCCAACTATATGATACCCTTCACCGCTTTGGGTATATTCTACATATGTATCCTAACAGACGTCGTCTTTGCGAAGGAACATTGACATGAAATTGAACAAAGTTAAATATGTGATCTTTATCTATATGTAATCCGACTAACATCAATCCCTACACATGCCAATCTGCAACCTATGCCAAATTTTGTAAATCGATTTAAAGAAAACTTTAATCTTAATCACACAACCATTGATTATTTGGAGTACAATTAACATGAATATATTTAAATTACATATGGAAGCCATGCTATAACTAAATCTGAACCGAATTCAATTAAACGTGCCGGAGAATAATTTATATTAACTTCAGTTCGTTGTGTCATTTGTGGCTTTTTGTCAGATATTTTGTGGCTTTTGTGCTCCATTAACATAAAATCGGACAAAGGTATATATCGGAGCTATATCTAAATCTGAACCGATGTTCACGAAACTCATCATTCTAGACTCAATTCAGTACGCTATGCCGAATTTCGTGCAAATCAAAATATATATAGGAAGCTTAGTTAACCATATATAGTAAATCGGACGGTAATATACATTGGAGCTATATCTAAATCTGAACCGATGTTCACAAAACTTAGCACACATCATTCTAGATTCTATCCAGTTCGCTATGCCAAGTTTCATGCGAAACACATATAGGGACTTTGGTGCACCATTTACATTACATTGGACGAAAATATATATGGGAGCAATATCTAAATCTGAACCAATGTTCACGAAACTTAGCACTTATGAAACTTATGCCAAGTTTCGTGCAAATCGAAATATATATAGGAACCTTGGTTAACCATATATAGTAAATCGGACGGTAATATACATTGGAGCTATATGTAAATCTGAACCGATGTTCACGAAAGATATATACGGACTTTGGTGCAAGATTTAAATTAAATCGGACGAAAATATATATGGGAGCTATATCTAAATCTGAACCGATTTTCACGAAACTTGACACACGTTACATTATAGTAGCTTCAGTACGTCGTGAAAAATTTTGTCAATCGACTAACTTTGGGTATTTGATGCGTCATTTACTTAAAATCGGACGCAACTATATATGGGTGATATATCCAAATCTGAACCGATTTCAAGAAAACTTGACACAGTTTATGTTGTAGTAACTTCAGTACGCTATGCAAAATTGTATGTTAATCGGCCTAACTTTGGGTCTTTGGTACACGATTTACTTCAAATCGAATCGACGAAGATATATATGGGAGCTATATGTAAATCTGAACCGATTTTTACCAATTTCAATAGGGTTGGTCCTTGGGCCAAATAAATGTCAAATTTCATCCAATTCGGATAGTAAATGCGACCTGTTCTTTGTTAACCATTTAATATGGACAAACGGACGGACATGGATAAATCGACTCAAAAAGATATTCAGTGCATATTCTGAAAATGAAGCATTTGTTTACCTCGTTTCCTTTTGCCTGTTACAAACATATGCACAAAGACATAATACCCTGTACCACAGTGCGACGAAGGGTATAAAAAGAGTGTGAAGCGGATTAACTCTATTTTTATTCAAATGTTATTTACTATAGTATAAACACATAGGTTTTATTAATGATTTAAATACTAAAATGCAACTCTGTTTTAAACATTTGAAATTGATGGTTAACTATGTACATATTTAATAAATAGTACCAAAAACTACATCACTGATATTACTACATTTATACACAACTCATACTAGATTAGAATCTCTCTTCTCAATGTAGTACTTAAGTCCAAGTCCGGACTTCCCGACTCTAATTCGTTTAGCGAACACTGAAGGCTTAAGATCATTAACCACGCTTGCCCATGCTGATGGACTCAGATCATAAGCTGGAAGCATTTCCTAAATAAGGAGTAACAATTAATCTTGTTGTTTCGGATGAAGCCATACCAGCTCCGCTTATGAACTTCTTTATTGGCGCCCAATGTTGGCATACGATACACGAGCTTCTTTACGACCTATAAGTAAAAGCCGAGAACAACACCAACAAATCAGACATATTCCTTTATGTAGTATCATGAATAAACAAACATTTCCATAGATGACATTTGGAACACATTTCGTATATTATGATTACTATAACACGGTTATCCCCCTTCTCATGTAAAATTTGTCCAAAAGAATATGGCTACTCAAAAAAACTTGCAAACGGAATGAATAATAAATAATTTCGTATATCCACAAAATAAAATTCATATAAAAATTCTATAAAAACAATTATTTTAAGAATACCAACTGTAAATTGCCACCATAAATTTCTTGCACTCACTCCCCCAAAACTTTGGCAGTCATCTACGAATTTATTTGAAACAGTGTGCGTGTCTATAATGTGTTTTTCTCACATTTTCATTTTTTATTTAATTTTTTTCTTTCGAATTCATGTTTTACCTCAGAAGTCTCAGCCATTGTCCATCATTGGAAAATGCTCTTTAATTTGTTTTTTTTTTGTGCTATTTGTAGCATTTCTTGTTGCTGTAGGAGTAGTTGTTGCTGCTGCTGATGTTGTTGTTAATGTTAGTTGCCACAGGCAAAAGGTGAAATCGTGTTAATAACAAGTTTTCCTACTTCGTCTACACTCTGCTGTGTGGTGGCTCGACAAGTGTTGTCCTTTATGAATAATATTGTGGGGGGAGTGTGGGTTTACGTCCTTTGTATATGTGTGTTTGTATATGTGTTGTTGTTTTTACGTTATGACATTTACTTCATTTTCTTGTGATTAATGTTGTCATTAACTGCAATTATTTTTCCTTTCCTCTGCGTTTTGTTTTTGGCTCGAAGAAAAAACTTATTATTTTGACTTTAACTTCATTATATTTTGATTTGTGCTTTCTTAGTTGCGTTTTTTTTTACACAGGGAGTTTATGACAAACAACAGCAACAACAAAAACACTTAACATGATAAAACGATTTACAAGGGTCAAGTGACTGACCAATGGCAGCAGCAGCAGTTGATTCACTAAATTAATAAGATACTTCAATGTTAATGCCGCTTTTTATTTATAGCAGAGACCGTTGTAACAGGGAAACTTATCAGTCGCATTTGGAAACAGGAAGTGGTATTAATCTAAATAATTATACATTACAAAGTAAAGTGGGGTGTTATTTTTTGATCCTATTCAATTAACTTTCTTAGACTAAGGTGTACTGTTACAGGGTCGCGAAATCTATTCCTTTTCGTATGTACCGAAAACGAGGAGTAAAAACAAATAATCGCTTTTCGCTTTAAAATAATTACCCTCACATATGAAACGCTTATAGTAGAGTATTTTATACCCATTACATGATAAAACGATTTACACTGTGGTACAGGGTATCATCTCTTTACATACATATGTTTGTAACAAGAAAAAGTAAACACAGGTTCCTTCTGAGAATATGCCTACAATCACGTTTTAAGTCGATTTATGTATGTACGCCAGTGTGTCCGTCCATCTCTCTGTATGTCCATGTTAAATTATAAATATAGTACAGGTCGCAATTATGATCCGAATTGGGTAAAATTTGGTATAGGTCACTTATTTGGCCCAATGTAATATTTATATATACGCTGGTGGTCAAATTAAAGCAACTACAATTGTAAAGTTATTAAATGCCGTATAATTTTTTCAAAAATAAGCATATGGTTTTCTCTACCCTACACCATAGTATAGATGGTATATTAATTTTATTTTTCCATTTGTAACTCATCGAAATTATCATTTCCGACCCTATAAAGTACATATATATATATTCTTGATCAGTGTAAAATTCTATTACGATCTAAGCATGTCCATCTGTCTGTTGTAATCACTCTAGCCTCTAAACGCATTGAGATAGATCACCAAAATATTGCGCTAGAGTCATATTTTGTCCGCAGTCAGGTCAAGTTCGGAACGGTCCACGTTTAGGCATAGCTCCCACATAAGGGTACCCTCCAATTTCCGGTTCTTTGGCGCGTTTTTCAACCGAATTCACTGAAATTTATTGCATTGAGTTCCTATTGGGTACCAAATTTCTCCACTAAAAATTGTAAATATAGGTCCACTTTTTAATGTAGCCCCCATATAACGGTACCCCCAATTTTCACTAATTTGGGGTTTTTGATCGCATTTTCGAATTTAGTACTTTGTTTTTGGTAGGAATCGGTTAATATTTAGGGGATCAAAAAGGACCAACAACTTTATTTTTGTCTGATTTTCTGGTCGCTCCACAAGTCGCTATTATAGTCCAAACATCGCGAATTTTATTCCTAATACGTATACCTATTTTGATAAAGATTGGTGATTATTTAGCGGGTCGAATTGACCCTGTATTTTGTGTGAGAAATGACAAAATTTGTATTCTATAGCGTATATATTTACCCATGAAAGACATAGGTACGAGAAGTTGTTAGTACATCCTAGAGGAGTAGTTTACCTTTAAATTGATACGAACTATATTGTCATATGTATTAGGATGTGGGAATTACACTTAAATATTTACCACACTAGAGGGCGCAAATTTAGCGCTGATAGCTTTGAAATTTTCCATGCAAAGACAACACCTATAATTTTCGATGCTGATCAGATAATAAATATTGAGCGTGCAAATATCGCGAAATATTGCCCAACCTCAGAATATAGAACTACAGAAAGTTAGTGATTTGTTCCGTGTGTGGGAGTTGTCCCCATATAGGCGTATTCTACCATAGTATGGGGGATATTCGTTACGCGAAATTGTCAGTTTTTACCCTACAAAGTATGGAATTCTAAGACGATTTAGCCATCTGTTGTAATCATTCCGCCTTCTACGGATATCGTGATAAAAAAACACAAACCTGAATATAATATCTTAATATAAAAACCAGTAAGGAAAGTAATAAAGTCGGACGGGGCCGACTATATTATACCCTTCACCACTTTGGGTATATTCAACAGATGGAATCCTAACAGACGTCGCATTTTTGAAGGACCATTAACATGAAACTAAACATGTCATTCTGCAACCTATACTAACTTTTGGTCAGGTATAGAGTTGCTTCTTAAAATGGGACAAAATTATATAAATAATTTTAAAGCAAAATATCGAAATCTAAACCGATTTCATCGAAACTTGTCACATGTTAGGTCACACTTAATCAGTATGTTTTGAGCAGTCGGCACTATTTTGAGTTCTTCATTTACTGACAAATCCAAACTTCGTGCAAATCGAGGGATATATAGAGACTTTGGAGCACCATTTACATAAAATTGGACGAAAATACATATTGGAACTATATCTAAATCTGAACCGATTTTCACGAAATTTAACACACCTCTTTCTAGACTTAATTCAGTACGCTGTGCCAAATGTCGTGCAAATCGAAGGATATATAGGATTTTTGTGCACCATGGGAGCTATATCTAAATCTGAACCGATTTTCACGAAACTTGGCACACATCATTCTACACCTAGTTCAGTTGGCTCTACCAAATTACGAGCAAATCGAAAGATATTTAGGGACTTTGGTACCTCATTTACCTTATATCGGACGAAAATATATATGGGAGCTATATCTAAATCTGGACCGATTTTCACGAAACTTGGCACAGATCATTCTAGACCTAGTTCAGTAGGCTGTACCAAATTTCGTGCAAATCGAAAGATATATAGGGACTTTAGTATACCATTTACTTTAAATCGGGTGAAACTATATATGGGAGCTATATTTAAATCTGAACCGATTTTCACGAAACTTGGCACACATCATTCTAGACCTAGTGCAGTAGGCTGTACCAAATTTCGTGCAAATCGAAAGATATTAAGGGACTTTGGTACCTAAGTTACCTAAAATCGGGCGAAACTATATATGGGAGCTATATATAAATCTTAACCGATTTTCACGAAACTTGGCACACATCATTCTAGACCTAGTTCAATAGGCTGTACCAAATTTCGTGCAAATCGAAAGATTTTAAGGTACTTTGGTACCTCAGTTACCTAAAATCGGGCGAAACTATATATGGGAGCTATATCTAAATCTGAACCGATTTTCACGAAACTTGGCACACATCATTCTAGACCTAGTTCTGTAGGCTGTACCAAATTTCATGTAAATCGAAAGTTATTTAGGGACTTTGGTACCTCATTTACCTTAAATCGGACGAAAATATATATGGGAGCTATATCTAAATCTGAGCCGATTTTTCCCAATTTCAATAGGGTTCTTCCTTGGGCCAAACAAATGAGCTGTGCCAAATTTCATCCAATTCGGATCATAAATGCGACCTGTACTTTGTTTACAATTTAACATGGACAGACGGACGGACGGACATGCATAAATCGACTTAGAAAGTGATTCTATGCATATTCTCAAAAGGAACCATGGGTCTAGCTCGATTATTTTTGCCTGTTACAAACATATGGGCACTTCCGCAGTCACTTACACGACTTTCAGAGACAAAATCAAATTTTATGGGGACCCCCCCCCCCCATTCTCGGGGTCAAAATTGTTGTTGATATAATTCGAATCTACACTAATTAAACAATGTCCCTACAAAATTTCAAGTGAAAATCTCAAGAACTCTTGAAGATATATCCGATTTATTGTGTCAACATCAAGTGACGACTGAAGGGCTTCTTAAACTTTAAACGAGTTTTTCTCTAAACATTTTTTTGCGAATGGCGGGCACGATAACTCAAAAACTAATAATCCAATCGGTTCCAAATTTTGCAAGGCTTCTCTAGGAGTGTATAGCTCTCGTATGAACTAGGATAAAGCCAATCGGTGAAGATCTTCCTTATTTTTTAACTTGTTTTTTGGTAAAAAATCGGCGATTTTCCAAAAATATTTTTTCAAAGGTCCACCATTTTGTTAATTTTAGAGCGAAGCCTATAATCCTAGTTCATGTACATGTACTCTTTCTAACACCGTTGGAATTTTCGGATTCCGATGTTCCAGTGAGGAGTTATCATGCCCGCCATCAAAAATAAGGACTTTTCTTTAATTACAAAAAACAACAACAAAACAATAACAAAATTTTTTTGTAAATTATTTTTCTTCTCTTTTAAATCTTCAATTATATATGTGCAAAGTTACAAACCTCAACAAGCATTAGTATTGATTTACCAGCCCATTTAAAATCTTGAAAAATTACAATCGAGAATGGGGGGGTTCCCTTAAATCTTAAATAAATAGAAAACAATTACGTTTTTCACAATTCTCCCTTAATACTTTTTTGTAGTACTTTAGGAGTACTATCAGTAGTAAAAAAATTGGGAGCCTCTAGTTTTTAACTTTTGAGATAAAAGCCACAAAAGAGCGGTCACTCACGCGACTTCAAATATACATGACTTTAGGCATCTCTACTAATAATGGGAAAACTCTGCGAATTGTGTGAATATTTTGAACATTTAATACTCTTTACATGAATAAGAGATATCAAGAATTATTATTGCACTTTCAAAATTTCAAAATTTGACATATCCTTTATTTGCGAAGGATTTTTCTCGGTCACTCACGCGACGTAACTCACGCGACATTGTTGATTTTGCAATTTTTATTTCGGCTGTGTCTGCATTTATAGTCAATAAATTAGTATTTATGCTAAGAACAAGAAGAAAAAATGACAAATGTGGTTTTTCTTTGTATTTTTTGCCTTTACTTTACGAATTTAAGCACAATTAAAGAAACAAATTCTTCGACTTTGGTTTACCTTTTTGCGGAAGTGCCCATATGCACAAATACATACCCTGTACCACAGTGTGGTGAAGGATATAAAAATGGGGGTTATATGGGGACAACCCCAGAAAGGGGGCGAATATTAATAATTTTTGGTAGGGAGATTTTTTACCATATACGACTACAAAATACCAAATTGCAGCAAATTCGGTTGAAAAACGCCTCAAGAACCCCAAAATACCGAAAATTGGGGGGTACCCGTATATGGGGGATATCCGAAAAAATTTACCTATATTTATAATTTTTTGTGGAGAGATTTGGTACCTATTAAGAAGCCAATGTATTAAATTTCAGCGTATTCGGTTGAAAAACGCGCTGAAGAACCCCAAAATACCGAAAATTGGGGGTACCCTTATATGGGGGATATCCGAAAAAATTAACCTATACTTATAATTTTATGTGGAGTGATTTGGTACCTATTAAGAACTCGAAATACTAAATTACAGCCAATTCGGTGGAAAAGTACGATCAAAACCCCCCAAAATACTGAAAATTAGGAGGTACCGTTATATGGGGGCTACCAGATAAAGTGGACCAATATTTATAATTTTTTGTAGGGACATTAAGTACCCAATAAGAACTCAATGTACCAAATTTCAGCGTTTTCGGTTGAAAAACGCGCCCAAGAACCCCAAAATACCGAAAATTGGGGGGTACTTTTATATGGGAGCTATGCCTAAACGTGGACCGATATATCCCAACTTCGATCTTGACCTGCGTGCAGACAAAATGCAACCTCCTTGCAAAATTTTAGCATCATATCTCAATTCCTTCAGAAGATAGCGTGATTACAACAGACGGACGGACAGACGGACGGACATGGCTAGATCGTCTTAGAATTTTACCCTGATCAAGAATATATATACTTTATAGGGTCGGAAATGACTATTTCGATGAGTTACAAACGGAATGACAAAATTAATATACCCTCCATACTATGCTGGTGGGTATAAAAAGTACTAAATAGTACCAAATTACAAATTGTATCTGCGTAAACAGATAGCGCTGATATCCTCAAATTTTTAATTAATATTACAGTTGGAGTTCTGGATTGAGATATGTCGGAAGTTTTGAAAATTCGTCCTTATGTGTACTAAGTGGTACTAAATTTGGTACAATTTAGATTTGAGTGAACGGATAGAGATTGAAAACTGACATTTGGAATGAAAAATACAGAAATAAGGTTATATTGGTAAATGGCACTAAATATGGTACAATTCGTTTTTTATCGGGAATCCTAAAATTTGCAATTAAAATTAATGTTGGAGTGTAGGATTAAATGTTATTAAGTTTAGTACAATTTAGATTTGAGTGTAGGATAGAGATGGCAAATTTATATTTGAAAATAAAATTACTGTTAGAGTACTGAATTGAGACAGTGTTGGAAATTCGAACTCATAAGATGCAACTGTGAGAGTGTAGGATTGATATATATTTGGAATATAAATACGAAAAGTACAGAATGGTACCAAATCTGGTACATTTTGATTTTTGGTGGACGATTACTATTTGAAAGCAGGATTGATATACTAAATTTGGTACAATTTGGACTTTGGTGGAATTAAAATGTAGGATTGAGGTAGTTTTAGAAATTCTTACTTATTGGTATGAATAATACTAAATTTGGAACAATTTGGATTTGATTTAATCCTAAGATTTGGAATTTAGATGGCTCTCGAAGTGTAGTATTGAGCTGTGGAGACAACTTTGGAAACTCGAACTTATGTATACGAATAGCAAATAGAATAGAAAATGTACTAAATTTTGATTTGGGTAACGGAGAAAGCTGGAAACGGAGAAATTTGGAATGTGGGTCACTGACAGAGAGATAGAAGGAAGTACCTAAGGGTTTTTGGTGCTAAATTTAGTGGTGGTGGTACGGAGGTAGTCTTCAAAATGTATACTTATGTGTTCCAAATGTGCTAAATAGAACTAAATGTGGAACTTGCACGTAAATATATAATTGGAATTCTGATCTATTTTAAATCTGTGCAATTTCGAAAATAGTATTTATATGTATGAACAGTACTTAATGGTAATAAACATGATAACTATAGTACAATAAATTATACAGTATTCACGACATTCATATAAATTATTATTTTTTATTCTCTTTCCGCATACGAAGTAGCGGGCACTTTGCTAGTGAAATATATCGGCCATCATCTCCCCCATATAATGATACCTCCTGAAGGAATGGATTGAGATGTAAAACTTAAATATTGGGTTTTAAATTGGCATACATCGACATATCCCTCATATAATGATAACCCCAAATATTCGCTAATTCCTACACAATGTAATGAATATTGGTCCCACTTTAGGCATCATTAAAAGTATCTGGCAGTATACCTATGGTGGAGGGTATCCAATGTCCGGCCGAACTTAACGCTTTTTTTCACTTGTTTATATTGAAAGAGTTATGTGATTTGTTCCGCATGTACCCCCACCCCCCTCCAATTACAACTTTCATATTGAACCAGTAGCTTCCAATCCAGTATTTTGAGGATTTTATACAAATGTTCCACCCTACTATGCGGCGTCAAAATCGGTCCACCTTTTGGGCATCGAAGAAATGTTGAGTATTTAGGTCACAATTTCATTATATCTGAATCTGAACTTAATTAAACTTAATACCCGTTATTATATCCTTAGCCTTTAGGCTAATGAGGGTATATACACTTTGATACGGTGAAAATGTGTTTTAGACTCCATGCTTCTTTGGACAAAATCCGTTTCACAAAATTTGGAGTCGATTTACACATGCCCGTCCGCTGTCTGGTGCGCACGATAACTCTCGAAGGGAATAATCGATTTCATCCAAACTTTGCACAACTTAATATTTCTTCCATATTTAGTTTAAGTTCAAAGAACTGGTCACAAAATGGTCAAAATTGTACCAAAAATTAATTTTATAATAAGATGTAAACTGTCCAATTCGAGCCAAACTTTGCACAACCTATTTCCTTTACAAGATGGGACCCATTGGTCCACTAATACTGGTACCTCCCACACAAATGGTCTAAATGTGTCATATTTTTGAATCAAATATCAGGCGAATGGAATGTCCGATTTGAACCAAACTTTGCACAACCTATTATGTTTACCAAGAATAGATCAAGTTTGAAGACGGGACCCATTACAGTTTTCGTTCAAATCGAACGAAAATATATGAGAGTTATATTTAAATCTGGACCGATTGAAATATTACGATGTGCAAAGTTTCAATTTTATTTTTCCGAAAAATTTTGAACATTCTGGGAGGGTGGTACCATAGGGTGTGGTCCAATATTTCCTATCTTCGAACTTGATTTCAAAAAAGTTACTCCTGAAAGTTATCGAGCAGTCCGATATATCGATGAGGCTCATTTTCGCAGTTTCAATGTTTATTTACTCTAATTAGTCTTACAAATGGGTGGGGTATAAAAATAATGCAAATCTTGGTACAGATCGGGTCGTCTTTAAATTGAGAATTGTTGTTACATAACAACATAATAATCCCCTCAAAATGATATATCATCTCCACAAAAAACGTTTAGAAATAAACAGTAAACATTCCTATAGAAGTTTAGAATACACATTTTCCAAACCAAACCTCAACCCTTATTCATAACCAATTCACACGAAAAATATATATTTTTAATATTCTGGATATAATACATTCAAGTTAATTGATCTGAATTCTTAGGTGAGGTCCCTATGGGTCAAAAATTGTTTGACAAAGATAAAGTAGAAAACACTCAAATGATGACTTCAAGAACAACTGTGTAACTTAACGAGCAGCAACAAAAGCCAAGTCACAAACACACACACACACATGTACATACAAATGCGTATTTAAACAACGCACCCTTGTTAGATATTTTATTAGTTACTTTTGTCAACATTAGCATCAACATAAAAAACTCCGAGTCCTAAACCCACCACAATGTCCTATCATGCATACAATAACTACACTCACACATTCATCCATCCACTATTCAACAACAACCAGACACCAACTCCCATGTTGTGCTCATAACACACACACACACAAAAATAAACGAACGATACGTGACACATTCGCAGGACATCTTTCAAGAACTACACATGCATATATATAAAGCGACAAGGACAAACACACGTGCCCACATGACTGAATATCATCCTAATAAAGAATAAACAAGAATTATGAAATAGAGGAACGTCACCAACTAACAAAAATGTCAATAAAATTTGTTTAATAACAAAAGAAAAAAAAATAAAAATAAAAACATCTACAACCAAAATTGGGTGCTCCATCAACCAACCAGCCAACCAGCCATCCAAACAGAAAAGGACAAGTATGGATGGGAAAGAATAGCCTAATTTATTCGAAAAGGTTTTTGAATTCATGAGGTTCTTTCCATCTCCAGAGAAATGAAGTTAGCCAAAATGTCAAGATGATAGTAAAACGCAGTAATAATAAAGTTTTTTTTTTTTATTTTGAAAGAAGGGACATTCGCTGTCCCCGCATTTCCATATTAAAAATGAAAAGTTTTATCCACACTCACTGTTCGATGGGATTTTTTATTTAGTTACGGATCCATTTTTTTTTTAGTTACAGATCCATGAATTGAAATATCCCTCATATAAAGTTTAAGTAGACCTCCCACATTCTCGATGTAAAATTTAGACGATTTTCAACCTGTTGGAAAATGAGCATACATTATATACATTAAGTTAAAGGCTTGTAACTTTGCAAACATGAATTTGAAGATTTAAATAAGAAAAAAATAATTTAAAGAAAAGTCCTTCTTCGACGACGGGCATGATTGCCGATAACTGGAAGATCAGAATCTAAAAATTCCAACGCAATTAGAACCAATAAGGAAAAAGTCCTTCTTTTCGACTTCGCATTCATCAATCTGGACCTAATTCAGGACTCTGTACAAAATTTTGTCTCAATCTCACCAAAATCGGATGTTTGGTGCACAATTTACATAAAATCGGACGAGACTATACTTGGGAGCTATATACAAATCTAAACCGTTTTTTTTTCAATTTCAATAGGGTTCGTCCTTGGGGCAAATAAGTGACCTGTGCCAAATTTCATTCAAATCGGATTATATGTGCGACCTGTACTTTTCTCATAAGAATACATGGTCGGACGGACAGGCATGCATAAATCGACTCAAAAAGTAATTATATGCATATTCTTATATTTTTAGTGGATTTGTATAATTTTTTGTGGAGAGATTTGATACCCAATAAGAACTCAAAGTACTAAATAATACCCAATTAGACCGAAAAATGCGGTCACACAAAATGAAAAACAAAATTAATATATTGTCCATACTATGGTGGAGGGTATAAAAATCATTATTTTGGAACCGAGATTTTTTCTTAATTTTTATACTCAACAAACATTTTCAGTCGAAAATAGTGATGGCCACGAATTGGAACAGAACATTTGCATAGCCAATATGTCCTTGAACGAGAAGTCAAGAGGTTAGAATCTCTTGACTTCTCGTTCAAGGTTCATTCGCAAAAGTCGTTGTCTCCGCTGGTAACCTTGTAGTATTGCACTAGGGTCCAGATATCCCACTTTTTTACCATAATTAGAGCAGTGGATGTATGAAGTAAACAACTATCACCTATAATGGTTTCGTGAACGCTGCAAGAAAAAAGTAAAAAAATTCGAAAATATAGACCTATATATATATATATATATATTTTAATTTGGCTTAATAATAGTTTTGTTGAACACTTTGTGAAGAGCTATGGTCACTGAACACAAATGTGAAATGTTTAGGAGATGAAATGGACAAAATACTCAATTTTTGTCCGCTTTTCTGGTCGCTTCAGAGACCGCAAATATGACTCGAACATCACGAACATTACATGGAGAAGGGAATTTTTCCAAATATTAGGTTGGGGAAAAAGAAATCCATTATTCTCGTAAAGTATCGATCAAACAATTTCAGATTTATGCTCGTTGAAAGGGTGTCATTTCTCAGTAAAAAAAAAGTTATTTTGCTTTGAATGCACCAAGCATTCAGTTGTAAGTTACTGGATGTTAAAAATGGAAGTGAACAAAGAGAAAATTCGGCGAAAATGCAAGCCAAACAGCTAAAATTTTGATTCCGATACTGTAACAGCCAATTATGTGAAATGTTGGTTTCGTAGATTCCGTTCAGGAATTTTTGATGAAAAAGATGCACCTCACACAGGTTGGCCGGTCATCGAAAATGTCGATATAATCGGAGAAATGATCGAAGTTGACCGGCATGTTAACTGTTGTAACATCGCCCAGGAGCTAAAAATACTAAAATATAAAAGTAATGGATTTCTTTTTCTCCAACCTAATATCCTACATAAAATCTTTTTAAAGATTTTCGAAAGAATGAGCAAAATTCCGAAATTGTAGAAAATATACATCGAATTTCTCCAATCTCCGAATATGCATTTAAACTTAAATTTAATATGTAATGTAATAAAATTGGTAAAAATTGATTAATAGAAATAGCTATTTGGTAAAAACCTAATGGTTTTGGTGGGTTTCCGACGTATGTAATATACGTTAGAAATGTATTTCATTTACTTCACTTTTTTGACAAGCCATCTCTGCCTACTGCAGAAGGAAATTTTGATTTAATAATTGCCTGCACTCCATTATATAGAAAAAGTTTTCATCCCCATCCGTCTCTATATCACAAAAGCGCTCTCAATTTTTCTACATTCGGAATATCTATGTATAACGACAGTATTCCGGAATGTTTTCTTCCCCCGAAGGCGATGTCCTCCCTTTCACACAATAAAATTGTGTCAATGTCCACTTTAACTTTATACGTTTGTTCTTTCAATATATCGGAAGCTTTGTGATATACCTTTTTTCGTGGGCGGTAAAGCCACCCCTGCTTACGTCCCACATGTCCGTCCGTCCGTCTGTTGATGTAAACAAAGTACAGATCCATTTTTGATTCGAATTGGATGAAATTTGGCACAGCTTATTCATTTTGCCCAATGACGAACCCTATTGAAATTGGGAAAAATCGGTTCAGACTTAGATATAGCTCCCATATATATTTTCGTCCGATTTAATGTAAATGGTCACTAAAGTTCCTATATATCTTTCGATTTAGATATAGCTTCCATATATAGTTTCGCCCGATTTTAGGTGAATGGTGCACCAAAGTCCCTGAAAATCATTTGATTTGCACCAATGTCGGCATAGCGTACTGAATTAAGTCTAGAATAATGTGTGAAAAGTTTCGTGAAAATCGGTTCAAATTTGATATAGCTCCCATATTTATTTTCGTCCGATCTTATGTAAATGGTCCACTAAAGTCCCTATATATCTTTCGATTTACACGAAATTTGGCATAGTGTACTGAATTGCGTCTATAATAATGTGTGCTAAGTTTCATAAAAAACGGTTCAGATTTAAATATAGCTCCCATATATATTTTCTTCCGAGTTAAGGGAACCCCACCCATTCTCGATTTTAATTTTTCAATATTTTTAATGGGCTGGTAAATCAATACCAATGCTTGTTAAGGTTTGTAACTTTGCACATATATATTTGAAGATTTAAAAGAGAAGATAAATAATTTACAAAAAATTGTTGTTATTGCTTTGTTGTTGTTTTTTGTAATTAAAGAGAAGTCCTTATTTTTGATGGCGGACATGATAACTCCTCACTGGAACATCCGATTCCGAAAATTCCAACAGTGTTAGAAAGAGTACATGTCTGGCTCTCGTATGAACTAGGATTATTGACATCGCTCTAAAATTAACAAAATGGCGGACCTTTAAAAAAATATTTTTGGAAAATAGCCGATTTTTGGCGAAAAACCAAATTAAAAAATAAGGAAGATCTTCACCGATTGGCTTTATCCTAGTTCATACGATAGCTATACACTCACAGAGAAACGTGTACAAATTTTAAATCGATTGGGTTATTAGTTTTTGAGTTATCGTGCCCACCATTCGCAAAAAAATATTTAGAGAAAAACGCGTTTAAAGTTTGAGAAGCCCTTTAGCCGTCACTTGATGCTGACACAATAAATCGGCTATATCTTCAAGAGTTCTTGAGATTTTCATTTGAAATTTTGTGGGCACATTCTTTAATTAGTGTAGATTCGAATTATATCAACAAAATTTTTGACCCCGAGAATGAAGGGGTCCCCTTAAGATAATTGATACACCAAAGTCCCTATATACTGTTACGAATATAACTTTAGATTTAAGTTAATTCCGTTAATTTAAGAATTTGAATTGTAACGTAAATTTCTACTACGCAGTTTATTCGAATAACTTCACAACAACAACTACTGTATAGATTTTTCTACATCCTTCCATTTCCTCTTTCATTGTCTATTTTGTTATTGACGTACAATTCTTGTTAAACGTCATCATTGATGATCGCTTAATTCCTCTTTCTTTGTTACCCCCTCGCCTGTATATGTGTTGTTGTTATTGTTCTCTCAATGTAAGTCTGTATGTGTTTGTTGCATTGGTAGATTGTTCGTAATCTACGTGTTACCAGATCGTCTAGAAACTTCTGTAGCGACAGGCAAGGCTCATATAAATAGGGGAAATGGCAAGGCAGTTAGTCAGTTGTGAATCAGATCGCGAATTGAAACCGTCAAGTAACGAAAAGCTGTAAAGTAAAGTACAAAGTAAAGTTGTGTCAATAAAATCATTGTAATATTCGTAATCAGAAAGAACCCGCGTTTTATTTAGTACGAACTGTATTGCGAAATAAAACAACGTCTACACGGGATTAAGTAAAGTCCAAGAACGTGTGATAAATTATGGACCCACTAAAATTAATGAAGTATTGTACAAAAATTGTTTGCTGGGAAATCAATCGTATTTTTTTACTTCCATTGATATTGTGTTTCAATTTGTCTTTTTGTTATTCACCTTTTGCTTTTGGATCGTCATCCGTTAAATTCCATCGAACCAATTTCCTATACGCATTGCCAACCTACCCACCCAAGCTCTTTGTTTGCTGAGAGGCCAACACCTTCAAGAGTAGCTCAGTGGATGCGTATCCGCTTCGGAGACTTAGGGTCCCAAGTTCAATCCCCGATGGGATTAAACATTTTTTTCTTTTACATATTTTTATATTCTTTTCTCTAACGGTATTTTTTGGAGACTTCGGACGTACTTTTTTTTCTTGTGTTTGTGAGTACATCCATAAATTTTTTTTTGTTACTTGTTCTCACATAATATGTGCATATATATTTTTTTCGTTAAATGTTCTCACATAATATGTACACGAATATAAAAATCACTCTAGTCAAACTTAATGTTATTTGGATCTTTCTTTTGCTTTGCTGATCCAACCAAGACAACACGCACACAGAGTGAAAGAATTTTAAGTTTAATAATTTTGTCAAAGTGATATTTTTTTTTTAACCAATGGCAATATTTTTGTTAACAAATTGGCGAATTGGCAAGAAATAAGAAAAAAAAACACAAAAAAAGAAGACACATTAATAAAATTGCAACCAGCCACATTCAAGTGTTCTCCAAATATTAAGGTAAGGAGTGAGCGCATATAGTGAAATTTGTATGTGCTATAACTTTTTCTTCATCCAATGTAGATCATTGTTCCTTCCTCATTGCGGCACTCCGTCATTGAGCCGTAAATGAGGATTCATATTTTTATTCGTTGCATTGGATATATTGGATGCCAATTGGCAACTGTGGCCTACCGGCCATTTTGAAAAAAAAAACAACCTCGGTATCCAACATCCGTAAAGCCGAATTTATAATTATTTGAGCCGAAGACTTTCTCCACCTTATAACTATTATAACAGATAGCCTTGGTTCGGAATTGTGAAACAAAATATTATAAAGGGGTAATTCCCTGACTGAACATACGCCACAAAAAGAGATAATCACAGAAATAGCACCAACATCAGCCTAAGAAACCCTTATTCTAAAAATAGCCAGAGCCTCCAATAACACTCGTCATGGCGTAAACTACCTAGTTAACACCGTCATCACCAACAGTCGCAATAGCCCAGAGGCATTGCATCTTATTAAGAAACCAAGAGACCTGAGTTCGATTCCGGACTGCGCAAATCACCAAATTACAAATTAAATTTATAAGTATACTATTATAAACAACACCAAAACTAAATCTATGTGTACCATATGCAAACATTTCAAAGACCCTAACGAGCTTCTTTAAAGTATTTACAGTCATCACCATCGCACAATCCTGCACCCGCATCATACGTACGCTTGTTCATCGAGGCCTCGACGATCTTCGTAAGAGTGGCTAAAGGATGGTAGCCTAAAAACAAAAGAGTGAGTTTAAAAAAAAAAAATCCTTTGAAAATATTTGCATATGAGTCCTTAAAATTATCAAAAAACAGAAAAAAGGATCTTTAAACCCTCATTTTCTTATTTAAATTTATTCATTATTTTTGATGGAGCCCTTTGAATTGTGTTAAGTCATTTAACCAAGTAATTTACTTTTAAAACAGTCAAACATGAGGGTATAAAGATCCTATGCTACAGTAAAAATTTGTTGAGTACTTATAATCTATCTATCATATAAATTACAACCAAATAATTGTAGGCGTTTGTAAAACCCATTTTTTTATATTTTTAAAATTCTATAATATATGATTATGAATATTCGCTTCTTTAGAATTATATTTTAGTCCTTTGTATATAGATTTAAATCATTTGAGATCAGTTATCATTACTCTTAGGAGTTTCTAACTTTATATTAATTGAAAGAACAAAGTAAACCATAATGAATGTTCTTAGAATTATCGATTTATTGGCATTAGCTACTATCATATACATATTTTTCTGAATTGTTATTATTATTATATTCTTGAATTGAAATGAATTACAATATAGTAATTACCAAAATGGTCCCTTAAATTCCGATTATTATTACTGATGGTGAGGTAAGATAGAAGGGTAAACAATCAACTATGGGGTCTCAACAAAAATTCAAAGCCCTTGAGACCATGGTTTGGGTTGGGTTTAGAGGGTCGGTCTCCAATCGTCATCTGGTGTACCGTTTATATAAATCTGAGGTTGTTGTTGTGCTTATTATTAATAGCTTAAAATCTGATTTGACAAGGGTACAGTGTTGAACAGATACTTAGTCCACCTACACTTAATTTCAATTTATTCACTTCGGGAGTCTACAATAATATTTTTTGTTTATGTTCAGGTTGACCTACATGTGAGTCCAGTAAAGACGCGAACCCCCCTACCCGGCTGTTAGCTAGCAGCATCAATGGCTCCCATTAGTCTTTTCGGCTCAATAAAACCCAAACAGAAATTTCCATCATTCAGGTCTGTCCTAGTACAAACTTGTACGTTACATGTTCATGAATTTATAGAGACATATTCCTGAAATAAAATACGTGTAAGGTTGTCGCTGTTCAGGGTTGTGGCTGTAATTGTGTGCTCAATTTAACAAAACAATTAACTGATCGAATGCAGTTGAAAATTTAAAATTGTTGTGCGAATTTCTGTACAGTTTTGAGGTTAGGAGGTGGATTTGTAAATTAGTTCTGTAAGTTCAAAAATAGTTGTAAATTGTACTGAAATTAGTACATTTAGTAGTTAATGAAATAATGAGAATATAACTATGGAAGGAAGATCGCTATTAATGTATAGAGATATGATAATGATTAGTGTTTTGAAATAGTACACATTTGCGCAAGAGATTCTAAATTTTTCCAAATTTAGTACAAATGAGTTTTATATTGCATGAATATGGTGATGGTAAAATTGATATGGTGATCGGTATTGTACAGGTTTGAGATTAGATACTGGTTTTGGAAATTTGGACGAAAAGTTATATAATGTACTAAAAGAAGTATATTTTGAATACAATGTAGAATCCTGAACATTAATGTGGGAGCATTGTAATTACATTATCTTGAACTTTGGTATAGGATTCAGTTAGGATATTTGTTATGAAAACAGATATGAGGTAATTGTTGGTGTTTATGGTTATTATAGCAGTTGGGTATGGAAAACATACTAAATGTGTCAAGAATTTAAGGGGTCTAAATTTAGTACTACATATTGTGTGTAGATGCCTCGATATAGAATTATAAAATTAATTTCAAAAACGTTGGTGCTGTTTTTGGTTGACATAAGTAGATGGTATTAGAAAATGTTATATGTGAAACTTTCTTTTATACTCACAGTGTGCATATGTTTGTAACAGGCAAAAATAATCGAGATAGACCCATGGTTCCTTTTGAGAATATGCATAGAATAGCTTTCTGAGTCGATTTATGCATGTCCGTCCCATGTATTATTTTTAACAAAGTACAGGTTGCATTTATGATCCGATTTGGATGGAATTTGGCTCAGGTCACTTAAATGGCTCAATGACGAACCCCATTGAAAATGGGAAAAATTTGATCAGATTTAGATATAGATCCCATATATATTTTCGTCCGATTTAAGGTAAATGGTGCACCAAAGTCCCTATATATCTCTCGATTTGCACGAAATTTGGCACAGCGTAATGAATTAGGTCTGGTATGATGTGTGTTAAGTTTCCTGAAAATCGGTTCAGATTTAGATATAGCTTCTACATATATATTTTCGTCTGATTTAATGTAAATGGTGCACCAAAGTCCCTATATATCTCTCGATTTTCACGAATTTTGGCACAGCGTGATAAATTAGGTCTAGAATGAAAATCGGTTCAGATTTATATATAGCTCCAATATATATTTTCGTCCGATTTAATGTAAATGGTGCACCAAAGTCCCTATATATCTTTCGATTTGCACCAAATTTGGCACAGAGTAATGAATTAGGTCTAGAATGATGTGTGTTAAGCTTCCTGAAAATCGGTTCAGATTTATATGTAGCTCTTATATATGATGTGACCCATGGTTCATTTTGAGAATATTCGATTTACACATGTCCGTCTGTCCATCCGTCTGTCCGTCCGATTTGAATTCAATTTGGCACAGTTCACTTATTTGGCTCAAGGACGAACTCTATGGAAATTGGAGAAAATCGGTACAGATTTAGATATAGCTCCCATATATAGTTTCGTCTGATTTTATGTAAATTATGCACCAAACTCCAAATATTTGTCCGATTGGACAAAATTTTGCACAGCTCACGTGATAAGGTTTGTTGAAATCGGTTCAGATTTTGGTATAGGTCTTATATACATTTTCGTTCTATTTTATGTAAATGGTGGTTACACGAAATTTGGCAGAGGGTATTAAATTGAATATAGTGATTACAAAAAAACAAATGCGTATGCAACGGTTACTCAATTAGGTCCATGTGTTTACATATAGCTCCCATAGTTAATTTGACTCGATTTCATACAAATGGTACACCAAAGAATCCAAACATCCGTTTGTGGAACCTTAATTGAACTAAAGTTGTAAATAGTTGTGTATCTCAAATTTGGGTAGTTTTGAACATTTTAAGGTTTATTATAATCCTGAACCTTTGAATGTGGATCGCTATGAGAAATCACACATGAGCTATACGAAAAATGCTAAATGGTACCATATTTGGTACATTGCAATTGACGGTAGAAAACTAAAATTCGGTATAGGGATCCCTATATTAGTATTGGACTAGGATGATTTTCGTTGGTTTTTTATTCGAACTATAAATACAAAAATGTACTCAATAATATGCAATTCTTGACCATTATTTTTGACGGAAGTGTAAGTGGCATTTTGAAATTAGCTTCAATTGGTATAAGGTTGAATATCACTCTAAGGTACAAATTTTGGCAATTTTCTGTAAATTGAGCACATAAGGGAAACCCACCCATTCTCGATTTTAATCAATATATATTTGAAGATTTAAAAGAGAAGAAAAATATTTTACAAAAAAAAAATTTGTTATTGTTTTGTTGTTGTTTTTTGTATTTAAAGAAAAGTCCTTATTTTTGATGGCGCCCCCCCTTTCAAGGGTTGTCCCCATATAACCTTCTTTTCATACCATTTACCACACTGTGGTATAGCATATTATGGCTTTGTGCATATGTTTGTAACAGGCATATGGAAAGGAGAAATACATATGGTTCCTTTTGAAAATTTGCATAGAATCACTTTCTGAGTCGATTTATGCATGTCCGTTTGTCTGTCCGTCTAAAGACGAACCCTACTGAAACTGGGGAAAATCGGCTCAGATTAAGATATAACTATCATATATATTTTACATAAAGTGCTGCACTAAAGATCGATTGACAAAACATTTTGAATAATGTACTAAAATTAGGATTGCATAACGCGTGCCAAGTTTTATTGAAATCGGTTTAGATTTTGATATAGCTCTCATATATTTTTTCGTCCGATTTTATTTAAATGATGCACCAGACTACCTAGATTTGTCCGATTGAACAAAATTTTGGAAAGCGTAATGAATTAAGTCAGTTTGATGTCTGTGAAATTTTGTTGAAATCGGTTTAGATTTAGATAAAGGTCCTATATATAGTTTCTTCCGATTTTATTTTAATGGTGCAGAAAAATACGAATATTTGCCCGATTAAGAAAAAAAAATGCAAAACGTACTCACGTAATTCCAATTTGATGTCTGTAAAGTTGACATCGGTTTAGATTTAGAAATAGCTCTTATATTTAGTTTCATACGATCTCATTTAAATGGTCCACCAAAATCCCAACATTTGTCCTTAATCGGTTCAGATTTCGATGTAGCTTCTTTTTATACTTGGACCCAATTGTGCACAATGTTAATGGTGTACAATGGTTCATGTTCCATTTGCACGGTAATATGTTTAGCATATGGAATCGAGTCAATTATGACGTGTGTTAAGTGTCGTTAAAATAGGTTCAGATTTTCATGCAAATGTTGTGCGGAGGAGCTTATGTCTGTTCGTTTTACATGCAATATTGCAAAGAGTATTGAATTGAAATCAACATTTGTTTTATATGTAGTTCACATATTTGTGTCCGATTCCATTCCATTGGTCCAACAACGATTTTATGTTTGTTTTATCTACATGATATTGTACATATGAGCATCTCTTGTATGTTCCCAAAATGGTGAAGCTTCGTCCGACTTTTGAATTTCCTTGCTGGTTCAATATTTGTCTTCGTTTTTGCCTAGCTTCTATATCAATAACCTCTTTCTATACCCTACCTAAGAAACTTAGATAGGTTGCGAAATGTTTACAGAGTTTTCTAATTGTTCGAAGATGAGCCAATTCGATCCACATTTAGACAAGGAGTTTGCAGAATTTCAAACTAGGAACTAGGTGGAAAATGTTTACCATAAATGATCGATAACGGTTATTAAACCCTTCACCACACTGTGGTACAGGGTCTTTGTGCATATGTTTGTAACAGGCAAAGGAATCGAGATAGACCCATGGTTCCTTTTGAGAATATGCATAGACTCACTTTCTAAGTCGATTTACGTCCGTCTGTCCATGTTAAATTGTAAACAATTGTACAGGTCGCATTTATTATTCGAATTGGATGAAATTTGGCACAGCTCATTCATTTGGCCCAAGGACGAACCCTATTGAAATTGGGGAAATTCGGTTCAGATTTAGATATAGCTCCCATTAAGATAAATGGTGCACTAAAGACCCTAAATATCTGTCGATTTGCACGATGTTTGGTAAAACGTACTAAATTGAATCTAGAATGATGTCTGCCAAGTTTCGAGAAAATCAGTCCAGTTTTAGATATAGCTCCCATATATAGTTTCGTCCGATTTCATGTAAATGGTGCACCAAAGTCCCTATATATCATTTAATTTACACGAAAATTTGCATTACGTAATAAATTGAGCCTTGAGTGACGTCTGCAGAGTTTCGAGAAAATCGGTCCAGATTTAGATATAGCTCCCATATAGTTTCGTCCGGTTTAAGGTAAATGGTGCACTAAAGACCCTATATATCTGTCGATTTCCACGAAATTTGGTACAAAGTACCTACAATGATGTCTGCCAAGTTTCAGGAAAATCGGTCCAGATTTTGATATAGCTCCCATATATAATTTCGTCCGATTTCATGTAAATGGTGCACCAAAGTCCCCATATATCCTTCGATTTGCACCAAATTTGGCATAACGTACTGAATGATGTCTGCCAAGTTTAGAGAAAATCGGCCCAGATTTAGATATAGCTCACATATATAGTTTATAGTCCGATTTCATGTAAATGGTGGACCAAAGTCCCTATATATCTTTCGATTTGCACGTACTGAATTGAGCGTAGGGTGATGTCTGTCATGTTTCGTGGAAATCAGTTCAGATTTAGATATAGCTCCTATATATATCTTCGTCCGATTCGATTTGCACGAAATTTGGCATAGCGTACTGAATTTAGTCCAGACTGATATGTGCCAAGTTTCTTGAAAATCGGTTGAGATTTAGATATAGCTCCCTTATATTATAGATTGATTTAAAGTTATTGACGCACCAAGGATCCAATATATGGCTGACAGGAACAAAACGTAGTGAAATTAGTATAACCAAACCTGTGGCAAGTTTCGTTGAAATCGGTTCATATTTGGTTATAAATTCCACATATATTTTCGCCTTATTTTAAGTAAATTGGACAGGAAAATTTGCACAACGTACAAAATTGAGCATAGAATTACGTAGTTGCATTTTTTAGAAGTACAGACAGAGCCCAACGGATGACCTACTGATATTTGTTTGAAGTCGATTGATCTAAGTCGATTCACATTTAGATATATATCACATATTTTATTTCGTCCAATTTCATGTTCATAGTCCTGTTTAATATACCCATAGTTGTGAAGGGTATCATATAATCGGCCCCGTCCGACTTTACTACTTTCCTTACTGGTTTTTAATGTTGATATCTAGGGGATATAATACACCAAAACATTTGTTTTCTTCGAGGCTACAATATTGTTAGAATGATAGGGAATTGATTATGGTTGCAATTTTAGTTTTTTAGCGTCAACTATAAGAATATGTAATCATGCCGATTAAACATTGACCATTTGCTTCGTTATTCAAAAATTTTGCCACATGTTGTTCTAATGAGAATTCATCTTTCAATTATATGCAATATATTCATATCATTCAGAAATATCCCATATAAAGCACACATTCACATATCTCTCTATCTACATAATTTGTTTGTACACCATTATACACATCCCTCGAACTAAGTATGATGATAATTTTCAAAGAGACACGTACAAAAATTGCTCACCTGTATGTGAATATATGTACGGGTGTGTGCCTGTGTATTCATCTGTCCTCATGTGTGAGTGTGTGTGGATATGTGTTACCTTTTATTTCCATTTCAATTGAAACTGGTAGTTGTAGTTTCTTTCATTCACGCGCATTTTTTACTCCTTATCGTTATTGTTATTATTATCATGATTATTATTAGCATTATGAATAGTATGTGGCAACAAACGATTGCGATGGCAAATAATAACCGGATACCAATATGACTTTCATATGTACGTATGTGATATTATAATTTTCTTATTTCTGAGAAAGAAGCCGTAACGTGGAAAAGAAACAAAAAGGGTTGCTTCATTCAATTCGCTGTTGGTGGTAGCATTTCCTGCAGCTACCACTAAGGGGTACAATACAGAAAACTAAGTCGTAACGAGACAAAAAATTATGTAAATTCCATTTTCTGTATACGTTTGTATTTATTTATGTTTTTTGTACAATTCTTAACTGTTTTGCATTGTTGGTATTCATTATTATTTTCTGTCATTGTTTCTTTTGCAAAATGTGTTATGAATAATATTTCTGAGAATATAAATTACCTGTTAACGGTGAATGGGGAGATGAAATAGAGGACAGATATACATTTTATAAAATTGAAACGAAAACGAAGTTAAGTTCGTTCGGTCGTGTCGAATTTATAATATTTGAAAGAAAGAAAACGTAAACAGTATAATTAAATGAAATTTCAAATATATATAGAGGAACTTTGTGTAATGTGGACTATGGGTTTAATGTGGACCACACCCATACTTTAAACCACGGGGCCGACTATATGATACCTTTCACCACTTTGGTGAAAGGTATCCTACAGACGTCACATTTTTGAAGGACATGAAATTGGATGAACTGAAATATGTGATCTTTACCATCCCATTCTGCAACCTATACTAAATTTTTAATTTGGACAGATATAGAGCTGTTTGTTTACAGTGGGACAAAATTATGTAAAAACGCAATTACGCCATTATATGATCAATTTTGTGCGTTGTGGAAAATTTCGTGTCAATCTGACAAAAATGAGAAGTTTGGTTGGTGCTCCGTTTACATTAAATCGGACGACAATATATATAAAAGCTACATCCAAACCTGAACCGATCTCAACATAACTTAACACACGTTATACAATAGTAATTTATCAATTATCATCAATCCGGACTTATGCCAGTACTCTGTGCAAAATTTTGTCTCAATCAGACCAATATTGGGAGTTTGGTTCACCATTTACCTAAAATCGGACGAAACTATCGTCCTTGGTTCAAATAAGTGACTTGTGAAAAATTTCATCCAAATCGGATCATAAATGCGACCTGTACTTTGTTTACAATTTAACATCAACACACGGACGGGCATGCATAAATCGACTCAGAAAGTGATTATGCACATCTCCCAATTTGCATGTTACAAACCAAATAATACCAAATAAAGTTTGAAGGTCAATATCACGGAAAGTTTGAAATGGCAGATCAATAAATCCGGAGTTATGAAGGGCGCCTTCCGACTTTTGAGCTTTACTTACTGGGTTTAATTTCCATACCAAAATTCGGCCTCGAATGAGTGTGTGTGTTTCAGATTGGTGCAGGCTTTGATACAGCTATTACATAAAAGTTCATTGTGAACCAAAGACCCTACGTGTGTCCTATATTAAGACGATATTTTGCATAGCATTTTGAATTGAGACGATATTTTGCATAGCATTATGAATTAAGTCAAAAATATTTATATTTGTGTTCGTCCGGTTGAGATGAACTATTACTTAGTGTATTAATTGTTGTTGATATCGATTCGGATATAGTTTCAATGGAGAGTTTGGTCCGATTCCATCTAAATGGTTCAACAAATATCCCAAGTTGTCCGAAGAAGTTATGAGCAGAGTTATATATTAAGTTTGATGTGAATCAATATTGTGCACTAAATATCCAATGTTTTCTCGAATCAAATGACATAGTGGTCAGTGCGCTTATCTGCAGCATGAATGAATGTTTTAAGTGAAGTTTATGTTTACATATAGCTTTCATACATACATTTGCTCGATTTCATACATATGATGCAACAAATATTCAAAGTCTTTGCCGATTGAAATAGAGTTTTGCATATCTATGTATTTCGTCCGATTCCAAACCAATGTACCTCCAAAAGCCCTATATCTGTTCTTTCGACAGGATATTTTATGTAGGAGTATATCTGTGTGGACCCAAAGTGGTGAGGGGCATCATAAAGTTGGACCATCCGACTTTTCAACTTTCGTTACTGGTTGTGTATAAAAATTGGCAATTTTTAAAATGTTTAAAATACCAGGCATATTGGCGACCCATTCCATGATAACATTTATTTTAATGTAGACTTCTCAAAATTATATGTTTACATTTAATATATCTTAAAAGTTAAAGCTTGTGGCACTAAAAGCCTCTCTAATTAAGTAGCCCACATTTTTATTTGAATATTTTTTGGTTGATTCGATTACCCTTTAACCGTTTTAATTATCTAATTTCTTATAAGATATAATACATTTATCCACACACCACACATTTATATCCTTCAAGACATGCTAATTAGTGGATTCTAATATTGACTTAATACTTCTTCTTCTTCTTCATTTACCAATGCAGTGATTCATTAGTAATATAGTCGTTTTCGAACCCTCTTCTTCATACATATGCATATTGGCTACAAGGTTTGAATGATATCGCCCTTCATGCCGCATAGCATTGATTTAATGTCTGACACTTAATCAAAGTAATTGATTGTGGTTTTTTGTTGTTTTCTGTGCTGATTTTATTGTTGCTGTATTGGTTTTTGTTTTTTTCTGCAAAATCATTCTTGAAATGAATGCTGGAAGCATCAGCTACATCATTGAACACAAGTGATTTTTGTATGACCGTCGTTTTGTGCCCACTTTGATAAGTAGATAAATTAATGATTTAATTAATTATCTTCTTCAACACGCACAAAAACACACACTCGTGTGCACACATACACACATAAACAAAAAAATTGCACAGCCATTGTTTTGCCATTAATGCGGGTTTTTATCGCGCTACGAGAAAACGAAAACGAGATGGTTCACAGATGTTCACTTGGCTGCAATTGATGTATGAGGTCAGCCTACAAAATGTTCCCCATTCGTATGTTAACATGAATTTATGGTCTTACTTTACAAGTCATGTGCCGTTATAATTTTATGTGCTGACTACTTTTTTTTGTTCTCGGTTGCAGATAATTTGGTTTTTATAAGATTGGGAGGTGCTCGTGGTTTTTTTCTGTTTTTGATGAATATCTGGATAAAAACAATAAATGGGCCACACATGTAATCTAGCTCAATTAGAAATAATTTTCTTAGATGAACAGACAGTATTAAGGAGATTATGAAGAGGGGGCGTACATAACCTGACCATAAACACTTATTATTTTCTTAATTTTTTTTGAGTATGTCTTTAAAAATAGTCTTTTAATATGGTTCGAAATTACACATATAAGACCAAAAGTGCTTTTATTGACGAAAATGTGATAGCAAAATGCTATTTCTGATGGCGTATGTGGCCTTGAGACGTCAACGTCCGCTCATAGAAAAAATAGCCTTAAAAGTCGAACATTGAGTCGCGTATTAAACCAAATAGAACCTTCAGAAGATCTGAATTCCAACCGGACTGATAACAATGATAATTACCATGCTATGACTATGTTGCCGAATGTTCTCATCAAATGCCGAAGCTACCCCGGGTAGGGGCATATTCGGCGAATTTGACTTTTTTAGACAAGTGTGTCCGTCCTTCCGTCTCTCTGATTTTCTGGTCGCTCCAGAAGCCGCAATTGTAGCCCAAACATCGCGTATATGTTTACCACTGAAGGACATAGACCCGAGAAGTTGATAGTATATCAAAGAGGATTGGTTGCCTTTAAATTGATTATATTCGTATGTACTCGGATGTGGGAGTTTCACTTAAATATTTACAGGTGCTTATGTATTCAGATATTATTTAGTGAACCATTATGGGGAATATAGCGCTGATCGCATTGAAATTTTCCATGAGGATCCAGGTATGGTCAAGGACAACGCCTATTATTTTCGGTGATAATCAGATAATAATATTGGGATGGAATGGACCGAAAACTTAATTATTTGTGGTTTTCGGGTCGATCTATATGCTACAATTGAAAGACCAACATCACAACATAACCAACGGTAAGGGGAATCTAGACAAGTACAGCCCTCCTCTATTGAATATTAGTAATATTTGTTGATCTCTAGTCGGGTAAAGACGGTGCAAATATTGGGAAATAATGCCCAAGCTCAGAATATAGAACCACAGAATGGTAGATTTTGCGTGGAAGTTGTGTAGAGTATCATAAGGTCCGACTATACTGCTCCACTCACTGGTTTATTATATGTTCTTGGTACTAGTTTTTATAATTAAGTATCAGACGACAATAACCAGTCATAAAGATTTTATATATGTTGAATAAGTGCTGAGATATAGAGCTTTAAAAAAGTGCCGAGTGTGTCTCAGTCTCCCCATGGTTCCGTTTGAGAATATGCATAGAATGACTTTTTGAGTCGATTTATGCTGTCTGTTGATGGTAAATTGTAAACAAGGTACAAGTCAAATTTATAATCCGATTTGGATGAAATTTGGCGCAGCTCTATTGAAATTAGGAAAAATCGGTTCAGGTTTATATATATCTGGCATATATATTTTCGTCCGATTTAATGTAAATGGAGCACTTAAGTCTCTATATACTTTTAGATTCGCACGAAATTTGGCATAGCGTAATGAATTTGGTCTACAATGATGTGTGCAAGGTTTAGTGAAAAGCTCAGATTTAAATATAGTTCCCATATATATATTCGTCCGATTTAAAGTAAATGGTGAAATTTTACTTATCGTAGTGAATTGAGTCTAGAATGATGTGTGCTGTGTTCCTCGAAAATCGGTACAGATTTAGATATAGTTCCCATATAAAATTTCGTTTAATTTAATGTAAATGGTGTACCAAAGTCGCCATATATCATTCAATGTACACGAAATTTGGCATAGCGCACTAAATTAAGTCTAGAATAAAGTGTGTAAAGTTTCATGAAAGACGATTCAGATTTAGATATATCTCATATATTTTCGCTCCTTTTAATGTAAATGGTGCACTAAAGCCCCTATATATTTTTTGATTTGTACGAAATTTGGCTTAGCGTACTGAATTGATTCTAGAATAATCAATGGGTGTCTGATTGGGATTAAATTTTAAACATTGCAGCATGGGGTGTGCCAAGTTTGCTTTTAATCGATTTACAAAATTTAGCAAAGGCTGCAGAATGACATGTGTAGTAATTGTTGTTACTCGGATTACATATAGATAAAGATCAAACATTTAAGTTCGTTCAATTTCATGTCAATGTCTCTTCGAAAAGGTGACGTCTGTTAGGATACATATGTAGATTATAATTAAAATGGTGAAGGATATCATATAGTCGGCCCAGTCTGGCTTTACTACTTTCCTTACAGGTTATACGATTTCATGATATTTTGATATTAAATACTGCTAAAAAAATTAAATATTCGATTTGTTCTTAGGTTCGATCCGTCATTTTGGATTTATTATATTGAACTGCTAAGGAATGAAATACTAAATGTTTTCTTATGTTTGATCCTCATTTTATTTGAATTCAAATTCTGATTTCACATTTGTAATGAGTGGCCATAGGCCTACAAACGTGTTCAACAAAAATTTAGTCATCAGGGAACATTTGCGAGTAAGTGTGCCTAAGATGTCTCCCTTCGTTGAAGTTGAGTATTCCAAGTGATATTCTTCGCATGGATATCCTTCATGATGTCCGAAACATACCAACAAGATGAATGATATTACAGCCACACCCTTACTCGTCAAGATTCTGTCAAAAATCCATTTGATTGACTTATCTTTGCAGAAGTTGTTTGCTCATAGTTTCATCTATTTCAGTTTGCTTGGTGGGGGTTTCGACAGTAGTCGCTTTCGTTCGAATTATTACATTTAAACCTGTGAAGATTTTCGTAGTGCGTAGGCATAAACAATCGGTGCCGTGGCTATAAACTGTGAGAACATTTATTGTCACGAAGTCGCTTAAGCACTGGTCCACTGGCCATTGCTCAATTCATTCAGAAACTCTTCGCGATTGCTTCACCAATACAATACAATGTGCCCTAAGAACTTCAAATTTAAAAAAAAGGTTTTTTGGAAGGGAAGACCCTTCACAATTTTCTTAGGAAATTTGCAAATAAAAAATATACTTATTCATTTCTTGTTTTTTTTGAAAAGTACAGACTTTACATTTTCTAAAAAAGTAATTTATAGAAGGGAGAACATTTTACAATTTTCATAGAAAATCCAGAAAATCGAAATTTCTTAAGAAAATCCGTAACTGGCGAACTTCTACAATTTTATTTTTGGAAACTACAGTATGCCCAAAAAATCTAATTTTCTTTATTTTAAGATGAATCAGATAACTTTCGCATATTCTCAAAAAAAAAAACATGGTTTAATGTTGTTAATAAGTTATGGTAAAAATATGAGAATTAAAGGGTTTTCCAAAAATTACAAAATAGAAAATGTCTTTGTTAACGTTTTTATCATTTGTAGAAGTTATACAAGTTCTAGTGTTTTACATGGCTTTCAGATATTTTACGAGCCTCTTTTCCAAATTTGTCTATTGACATTTCTAAATTTGTATAATATGTATTTCAGCAAATGCATTAGTTCATTACTATTATTTATCACTATCATTTGCTAACTATAATAACAAATCTCATTCATAATCTTTAATGGCTAAATAAATACCAACATTTTAACCACTCAACCAGAAAACAAATCAAATATTTTTCAATAAATCAATATTTCCAACTATATTAACGATATAATCCGGCGGAAAATACTAACGAAAAAAAACACAACAGCAAATTTTAAAATTGTACAATTAATATTTATCTAAATTGGTGTGATGGAAATTGTAGGACATTATTTTGATTATGATTATGGCGCATATTTTAAAAACGAATATAAATGGGAGGAAATGGTGTAAAATTATTTCTTTTAAGGAGAATTTTGACCCAAGCATCTATAATTATACCATACCATACACTGTGGTACAGGGTATTATGTCTTTGTGCATATGTTTGTAGCAGGCTAATGGAAACAAGATAAACACATGGTTCCTTTTGAGATTAGGCATAGAATCACTTTCTAAGTCGATTTATGCATGTCCGTACAGCTCGCAATTATGATTCAAGTTGGATGAAATTTGGCACAGCTCATTTATTTGGCCCAAGGACGAACCGTGTCGAAATTGGGAAAGATCGGTTCGGATTTAGATATAGCTCCCATATATATTTTCGTCCGATTTACAGCAAATGGTGCACCAAAGTCCCTATATATCTTTCGATTTTCACCAAATTTGGCATAGCGTACTAAATTAAGTCCAGAATGATGTGTGCAAAGTTTCGTGAAAATTGGTTCAGATTTAGATATAGCTCACATATCTAGCTTCGCCTTGAAGTAAGTCTAGAATGATGTGTGCAAAGTTTCGGTTCAGATTTAGATATAGCTTCCATATATTTTTATCCGATTTATGTAACGACTACTTACTACTTTTCCTACTGGTTTTTTAAAAAGAATGTGATCTGACCTGCGAACAGGCAAGGCTGTTTTCTTGATGATCTGTCAATATCATTTATTTGCAGAACAACATAGACCGGAGACGTTGAACTATATTTCAGTAGGGGTGATTGACCTTTAACTTCATGTCAATTATACTGTTGTATTATTGCATATTTGCAGGGTTCAACATATTTTGGTATTGTTGTGTCAAAACAGATATTATAATCAGATCATTTTCTACTGTGTAAAGTTTGTGATATTTTCTACTGTGTAAATTTTGTGATGATGTTCTGGTAATGATAATACTATTACCAGAACATCATCACAAAATTTACACAGTAGAAAATATCACAAATTTTACACAGTAGAAAATGATCTGATTATAATGTCTGTTTTGAGCGGCCAATATGAAGAGGGTCAAATGAGCCAAACATTTGTTTTTAAAAATTCAAAATTTGAAACCAACAGATCCTGCTTCGATTTTTCTTGTATCTGTCTAATCGTAGGGGTCAAGTCTGAATACTTGTTTTTGGTCAAAAACTCACATATAACCATTGATGTGTAAGCCTGTTCGTTGTTATGGTGCACAATCTCGCCATTGCAGGCGACGAGAACACATTTACATTCTATTACACTTGAAGTCCCTTTTTTCGGTTTTGGCTATCAATAGCTACTAAGCTGTTAAAGTTCATGTTTAAAATTAAGCAATTTTGGAATAATCTTTCCTGTTACAGTTCCAAGTTCAAAAAATCTTTGAGAATTTCTTGGTATGAGCTGAAGGGTATGCCGATATCATAAGAAAAGTCCCTGTTAGTGATTAAACAATTATCCAAACTTATTTTCTTCACTTTTTAAATGTTTTCATCGATTGGGCGACCAGGGCGTGCATAGTTCTTGTTATCTTATCCTTAAACCGGTTGAACTTTTGTTCTGTTCTAAGTAGACTCGTCAAATGCCACTCATAAGATTTCAAATGTCTTTGGGTATTTAATGCCTCCACTTCCTCTAATTTAATGGTATTCCAAACACTTAAGGGGACCCCCATTCTCGAAGTCACAATTTTTAAATCGAATCTACATCTCATTTAATTCGCATCTACACTCATTCAAGAATGTCCCTACAAAACTTCAAGTGAAAATCTCAAGAACTCTTAAAGATATAGCCGATTTATTGTGTCAGCATCAAGTGACGGCTAAAGGGCTTCTCAAACTTTAAGGGGACCCCCCCCATTCTCGGGGTCAAAATTTTTGTTGACTTAATTCCAATCTACACTAATTCAAGAATGTCCCTGCAAAATTTCAAGTTAAAATCTCAAGAACTCTTGAAGATATAGCTGATTTATTGTGTCAGCATCAAGTGACGGCTGAAGGGCTTCTCAAACTTTAAACGCGTTTTTCTCTAAACATTTTTTTGCGAATGGCGGGCACGATAACTCAAAAACTAATAACCCAATTGATTTCAAATTTTTACACGTTTCTCTGTGAGTGTATAGCTATCGTATGAACTAGGATAAAGCCAATCGGTGAAGATCTTCCTTATTTTTTAACTTGGTTTTTGGTAAAAAATCGGCGACTTTCCAAAAATATTTTTTCCAAGGTCCGCCATTTTGTTAATTTTAGAGCGAGGTCAATTATCCTAGTTCATACGAGAGCCAGACATGTACTCTTTCTAACACCGTTGAAATTTTCGGATTCCGATGTTCCAGTGAGGAGTTATCATGCCCGCCATCAAAAATAAGGACTTTTCTTTGATCACAAAAAACAACAACAAAACAACAACAAAAATTTTTTGTAAATTATTTTTCTTCCTTTTTAAATCTTCAAATATATGTGTGCAAAGTTACAAACCTTAACAAGCATTGGTATTCATTTACCAGCCCATTTAAAATCTTAAAAATAAAAAATTGAGAATGGGGGGGGTTCCCTTAAACGCGTTTTTCTCTTTTGCGAATGGAGGGCACGATAACTCAAAAACTAATAACCCAATCGATTCCAAATTTTTACACGTTTGTCTGTGAGTCTATGGCTATCGTATGAACTAGGATAAAGCCAATCGGTGAAGATCTTCCTTATTTTTTAACTTAGTTTGTGGTCAAAAAACGCGATTTTCCACAAAAACAACGTTTCGCCATTTTATTAATTTTAGAGCGAAGTCAATAATCCTAGTTCATACGAGAGCCAGACATGTACTCTTTCTAACACCGTTGGAATTTTCGGATTCCGATGTGAGGAGTTATCATGCCCGCCATCAAAAATAAGGACTTTTCTTTAATTACAAAAAACAGCAACAAAATTTTTTTGTAAACTATTTTTCTTCTCTTTTAACCTTAACAAGCATTGGTATTGATGTACCAGCCCATTGAAAATCTTGAAAAATTAAAATCGTGAATGGGGGGGGGGTGTTCGCTTAAATCGATTGAGAATTTTAGATGGAGACTGGAGTGATATTAAGATTTGACACTCAATAAAAAAACATATAATATGAAATCATAGACAAATCAGTATGAAAACGTGTTACAGAAACACGCAAATCGCCGAATAACAGTGTGTACTGTTACATGAGCCCTACCATTACTGGTGGACCAAGGCTAATAATTTTTTGTAAGTTTCTTAGATGTTCAATAGAAATCCAGTGCCCTCTAAATACCGAAATTCGGAGGGTAACGATATTTAGGGAGAATTGAAGAAATCTAACTTACTAGAAATAATCAATATTGCTCCACTTTTCGGTCACCCCCAAGATTTCAGTATTTTGTAGAGTTTGGGCATGTCATTCAACTGAAATGTCTGTTATTTGGTATTTTGGATGACCATCTCGTACGAAAACTCTCTACTTACTTACATATTATCAATATCGGTCGACATATTAGGTGCGGTACCCATATAACGGTGCCACCCATATATTTCGATCGAATTGGATGTAATTTAGTTTGGTTGGGTTCTAATTGGATACCAAATCTTCTTGCCCAAAGCTATCAAATTTTTTTATATTTTAGGTAGCCCCCATATTACGTTACCCACAAAGGTTTGGTATTTTGGGGTTTTCAATGGAATTTGGTATTTTCTATTACGTAAATTATATCAATACCGAAAATTATTAACCCAGATAGCGCTAGAAATTGTTTCTTCAAAATCTTAATACATAAAGTAACAGTTAGAAATTCACTGAGATAACCACTATAACCATAGTATAGAGGGTATATTATACTCAATTTTTTCATTGGTAACTAATCGCAATAATTAGTTCCCTCCTTATAAAAATAGATTCTTGATCAGAGTATTCTATGGCCATCGTACGGCCTATCTATTGAGATATGCAACAATTGCTTACAATAATTGTTGCATAGGTCCACTATTTAGTATATCAAACATATTATAATTTTTGAAATTTTAAGCTTAATTACTGCTTATACAACTGTTGTAATCCTGCGGAGGGTACCGATATACAAAACTAATGTCAGGTTCGAATGATATATTGGTTCATATTTAGGGATAGCCTTCATATAAAGATATCTCCATATTTTCAGTAACGATATAGAAAAATAAAATGTCAGGTTCGAAAATGAGCTATATTGGTCCACATTTAGCCAGAGCCACTATTTAATAATAGCTCCCGATATTCTGTATTTCCTACTAGTGGTAATCAATATAGGTCTCCCTTTACTTGCTTGAGGATTTTATACACATTTAGCATCCTACTATTTGTTATAAATATCAGTCCACGTTTTTCAAATTTTAGATAATAATCCTGTTTTGGTGAAGATAACTTTCTTAATTATTTAACACCATTAAAGAAAGTTCAAAAGTCCGGCGGGCCGACTATATGATACAATTCCACACTTGGGCACATACAAAAGATGCTCATATGTAGATAGAATAAGCATAGCATCTTAGGATGACCATCCAATTGGAATCGGACGAAACTAAATTTGTAATCTACATAGATATTTAAACTAATTAAAAACAACACATGCAAATACGAATCTGAAATATATGAAAAATTGTATGTCAGTCGGATTGACTTGGGTTTTTTGGTGTACCAGTTGTATATACCAAGCAAAATTATTTATGGTAGCTATATGTAAACCTGGAACTAATTGAGCAAACATAGTATACAAAATTTGGTATGCTGCAGCATAATGCGTTGTTCAAAATTTTATCTCGATCGGAGAAATTTTTACTATAAAGTACATAACTTGCATCAACTAAGATGAAAATATATAGGGTTTATATCTACATCTTAATATATTTTACAAAATCCGAAACACGGTTTTTATACCCTTCACCACACTGTGGTACAGGGTATTATGTCTTTGTGCATATGTTTGTAACAGGCAAAAGGAAACGAGATAGACCCATGGTTCCTTTTGAGAATATGCATAGAATCACTTTTTAAGTCGATTTATGCATGTCCGTCCGTCCGTCTGTCCGTCTGTCTATCCATGTATTTTTGTGAGCAAAGTACAGGTCGCATTTATGATCCGAATTGGATGAAATTTGGCATAGGTCACTTATTCGGCCCAAGGACGAACCCTATTGAAATTGGGAAAAATCGGTTCCGATTTAGATATAGCTCCCATATATATATTTAACCGATTTAATGTAAACGGTCCCTATACATCTTTCGATTTGCACGAAATTTGGTATAGCCTAATCATTTAGGTCTAAAATGATGTGTGTAAAATTTCATAAAAATCGGTCCAGATTCAGATATAACTCCCATATATAGTTTCGTCCGATTTCATGTAAATGGTGCCCCAAAGACCCTATATATCTTGCGATTTGCGCGAAATTTGGCATAACGTACTGAATTGAGCCTAGAATGATGTGCGCCAACTTTCGAGCAAATCGGTCCAGATTTAGATATAGCTCCCATATATATAGTTTCGTCCGATTTCATGTAAATTGTGCACCAAAGTCCCTATATATCTTTCGATTTGCACGAAATTTGGTATAACGTACTGAATTGGGCCTAGAGTGATGTCTGCCAAGTTTCGAGAAAATCCGTCCAGATTTAGATATAGCTCCCATATATAGTTTCGTCCGATTTCATGTAAATTGTGCACCAAAGTCCCTATATATCTTTCGATTTGCACGAAATTTGGCATAACGTACTGAATTGAGCCTAGAATGATGTGTGCCAAGTTTCGAGAAAATCGGTTCAGATTTAAATATAGCTCCCATATATATATTTCCGTCCGATTTAATATAAATGATGTATATATATCTTTCGATTTGCACGAAATTTGGTGTAACATACTGAATTGGGCCTAGAGTGATGTCTGCCAAGTTTCGAGAAAATCGGTCAAGATTTAGATATAGCTCCCATATATAGTTTCGTCCGATTTCATGTAAATGGTGCACCAATGTCCCTATATATCTTTCGATTTGCACGAAATTTGGCATAACGTACTGAATTGAGCAGAAAATTATGTCTGGTATGTTTCGTGAAAATCGGTCCAGATTTAGATATAGCTCCCATATATAGTTTCGTCCGATTTTATGTAAATTGTGCACCAAAGTCCCTATATATCTTTCGATTTGCACGAAATTTGGCATAACGTACTGAATTGATCCTAGAATGATATCTGCCAAGTTTCGAGAAAATCGGTATAGATTTAGATATAGCACCCATATATAGTTTCGTCCGATTTCATGTAAATGGTGCACCAAAGTCCCTATATATCTTTCGATTTGCACGAAATTTGGCATAACGTACTGAATTTAGCCTAGTATCATGTCTGGTATGTTTCGTGAAAATCGGTCCAGATTTATATATAGCTCCCATATATAGTTTCGTCCGATTTCTTGTAAATGGTGCACCAAAGTCCCTATATATCTTTCAATTTGCACAAAATTTTGCATTACATACTGAATTGAGCCTAGAATTATGTCTGCCAAGTTTCGAGGAAATCGGTATAGATTTAGATATTGCTCCCTTATATTATAGATTGATTTTAAGTAATTGACGCAAGGAACCAATATATGGCTGATAGGAACAAAACGTACTGGAATTAGTATAACCTAACCTGTACCAAGTTTCGTTGAAATAGGTTCATTTTAGCATCCATATATAAGTAAATTGTGCATCAAACTCCTCATATTTGTTAGATTGACATCAAATTTTGCACAACGTACAAAATTGAGCATAGAATAACGTAGTTGGGTTTTCTAGAAGTACAGACATAGCCCAATGGATTAACTATTGATATTTTTTTGAAGTCGATTTACATACTTTTGTCCCATTGTAAGAAACGAATGACATGTTTATGGATAGATCTAGGTCGTTTCACATTTAGATAAATATCACATATTTTATTTCATACAATTTCATGATAATAGTCCTGTTTAATATACCCATAGTGGTGAAGGGTATCATATAGTCGGCCCCGCCCGACTTTACTACTTTCCTTACTGGTTTAGATTCAATTTGTAACTTTGTGCCTAAATTCGTCCCAATTGGATAAACTTTATTTATTTGGTACACCATTCAGACCATATCTGATGAAAATATATATGGGATCTGTATCTAAATCTGAACCGATTTTCTCCAATTACAATACCGTACGTCCTTGGACCAAATAAGTGACCTGTGCCAAATTTCAGTTATAATTTAATATGGATAGAAGGACGAACGGGCGGGCTTACATGTATATATCGACTCAGAGAGTGATTCTATACATATCCTCAAAAGGAACTATGAGTCTGTCTCGTTTACCTTTTCCTGTTACAAATATATGCACAAAGACATAATATTCTGTACCACAGTGTGTTGAAGGATATAAAAATCTCACCAATTTGTGATAATATCGCATGCACTGTAGCACAATTCTACGTAAGGTTGGAACTTTCAATAAATGTTACTGCCAGTATACCATTGTAGGAGGCCCGGCTTTTTCTCTTTTTTAATTATCAGACCATCAAAATACCTAGTATGGGGCCTACTTTTTATATGGGAGCTGAAACAAAACCATAGACGTTATATGAAATCAATCTGCAAATATATACCGTCCAATTACCTAAACTAACAAACTGGCAAGCGTAAGAACATCCCATAATTAATATAATATGACAACCCAATTTCAGCAACACCCTTTCCTTCATTTTGATATATAGCAAATAAATATGGCTTAGTTGTACATCATTAGCATAAATTGTTATAGCCTGGTATGAAATTTACACAGGCACACATATTTAGCTATATTTGTTGCACAAACAAAATGTTAATTAAAATTGAGTATCAACAAAACAATTTTAAATTAAAAGTGAGTTTTTTTGCTACCCTTCCCAACTCTTTTTACCAACTACAAATTGCATATAGACACTCAGGCGTAGATACACTCATACACACAAATGCTGATAGCATTGAGAAAACATACAAAGCTCTAAGCCAATATGAAACTATTTGGAACAAGGTATAATAATAACATACGCTAATTTATGTATGCATATATATGTAGTCATGGTGAGTGTGTGTGAGCAACAACACTTCCACTGAACACAAACACACACAGAGCCACAACATATTTTATGGCAATGCATTCATATGGCCCAGCTGCCAACCAGCCAGCCAATATGTTGTTTATTGCCGTATTAATGATAAGCGTATATAAAATTTTATGAGCAAACAACAAAATCCATAATAACTTTGTAATTTGTTCACAGAGTACAATATGCAAATGACTCTCGGCTGGATAATGGTGATGATGATGACGGCGATGATGCCAGCCGACAATGTTGCCGCCTACTACCACTACTCCATCAATGGCTGAATGTGCGGCCGTTTTGGTATACCTCGTTGTTGTTAGTCAACATAACATAATTGTGGGTGTCGTTGTAGTTGTGTGTGCGTGTGTGTATCGATCAGGAAATACCCTAACAAACCCTTCTGGAATAATCATTTTGCCGCACATCAGAAGTCTCTCATCGTCAGTAGCCATATTCACATCAGCAGCGTCATCATCAACATTAGTGACGTCTGCCTGTGCGGCAATGCACTACACTTCTATAGTTTATGCAACAATATTTTATTTATGCAAATACCAATACTTTTATGGCGATTAAAACACCTGTACTATCGGCGAGGGCGACGCCGATGAACTCCCTTTAAAATTATGTTAAATTGCAGGCAGTTGGTGGTAATATGCTATAGATTCAACATCAAATATGTAGTTTTCCATTCTATCCTGATGACGAAACCCTATGGGAGTTGTTACAGTTATATTTAGGGAAAGGATTGCAAATATGGTTTCATATTAAACATTTTATTTTGTGTCATAGCAATCATTTTTGAACGTATGCTTTAAATGTCAACATAAAAATTTACTTTATCGAGAACTCCCTTATGGTGTCATTGATTCCTATCTGCCGTCCGAAATGGTGTAGATTTATACCCTACACCACAACCTAAACGTATGGTGATATTTTAAAGCTTTAAAATTTGGGGTTTCACCTAGAAATTATGGTGATATATTTTTCCTAAGTAAAATGTTTATACACTCCACCATAAGGTAGATTTCATATCAAATTTGTCATTTCATTTATAACACCTTGAAAGATTTGCCGGTGACTCCCCGTTCGTCTGTAGGTATCACGATAGAGCTCGCAATATTTAATATAGAATATTGACATGTTGCTGTTACTAGGATTTTCGGTATTACAATGGCGGTATTTCGGTCAACGTTTTGGTATAGCTGAATTTAGTATTTTTAAGTCTCTAATTATACCCTTCACCACACTGTGGTAGATGCTTTATGTGTTTGTGCATATGTTTGTAACAGGCAAATGGACCCATGGATCCTTTTGAGAATTTGAGTCTGAGTCGATATATGCCTGTCCATGTACTCTTGGGAACAAATTACAGTTCGCACCGGTCACTTATTTGGCCCGGTACCGGTCACTTATTTGACCAAAGGACGAACGTCCCGTTCCACTTTTGATCTTCCCTTACTGGGCTATCATTTCGAGGTTTGTTCCAATGTGTCAATGTTTGTTAATACATACAAAAGGCCTGCTTAATTTTTGTTCCAGTTCCTGGCCTAGTTTTTGATTTCTGGAAAATTCCCTATTTTCGACCACAAACCGAGAAAGAAAATAATTAAGATTTTGTCCTAGATCATACGATAGCTATATGCGTACAGAATGACGTAAATTGGAGTCGATTGGATTATTAGTTTTTGTAAAAAAGCTGTTTCGAGAAAAACGCGTTTTAATAAATCGGCTATATATTCAAGAGTTGTTGAGATACTTAAAATTTTAAAGGGACATTCTTGAATTAGTGTAGGTTCGAATTAAATAGGAAATCAAAATTCAGTTTTTTTGAAACCGTGAATTAATATGACATTCTACAACCTTCCCTGAATGTCATATCATTTGGGCAAATTTCAAAGCAAACTTCACACCGGCAGTCCCGTACACGGTGATCCACGACGAGGCACCTGAAGCAGACGGAGACCGGATCCTGCCTACGGACAACAAAGCGGAACCATCTAATATACACTCCTCTCGCAAACAACTGCTCCGCAATACACTCTGTGCATTCCAACACCACGTTGATCCGAGTGTCCCCGCTCTCGGACCACCTCTTCTTGTAGGTCTCAGCCGACATACTATCCTCAAAATTCATGTCATACATTTCCTCCATTAATTCCGAGACATCTCTGAATGCACATGCTGGACGATTAGCCTAGGCCCTTATCCGCAAACTTCTTATTCGCCACAATTATCTCCCTCTCTGCCACAGACGGAGTGCGGATGATCGCCCACCACTATTCGTGGGCTTGACGTCATGCACCCTCACCTTCAGTGCTGGACCGATCTCCTCCACCACCTTCATCACAACCTCAGAGACTGAGGCACCACCCTTGTCCCTCACCACAAGCGACCAAGTCTCAGGCACAGAAACCATTGGCCTGGCAGCAACGGGGCCAACAGAGGGCACCAACTGCAAGACAGGGGGACTAACAGCCGGACGGACACCACTAGCCATCATCGACTCATACGCCTCAAGCTTCCCTCTCAGCCTCTCCGGACCTCAGCAGCACATCACCCAATACCACCACCTTCTCTCTGGCTCTAACCGTCAACTTCTTGCTTGTTGACTTATTCATCGGAGAGCCCAACTTCATCCTTTTGCTGTCGGACTCAACACACTCCGAGCACGCCTTACTCTCCGTATGCCTCAAACGCTGCATGCGGTCATGTAATTTCAGTACATTATGCAAAATGTTGTGCCAATCGGCCATATTTTGGGTCCTTAGTGCATCAATTACTTAAAATCGGACGAAATTATATATGGGAGCTATATTTAAATCATAACCGATTTTAATAAAACTTTTCACACAGTGGGTTGTATTAACTTTAGTATGTTGTGCAACACTTTGTGGCAATCGGCCTAAGTTAAAAATCGAACGAAACTATACAAAACACATTCCAGACAGTATGTTTTATGCAAAATATTGTGCCAATCGGCCATATGTTGGGTCTTTGGTGCACCGGTTATATAGGAGCTATGTCTAAATCTTGACCGATTTTTGCAATTAATGTAGTGTTTGTCCTTGGGCCAAATAAATAAGCTGTGCTACATTTCATATTATTGCGAACATAAATTCAATTTTTACTTCGCTTACAATTCAACATGGACAGACTCAGAAAATGATTCTATGTATAATCTGAAAAGGAACCATGTATCTATATCGTTTCCTTTTGCCTGTTACAAACATATGCACAAAGACATAATACCTTGTACCACAGTGTGGTGAAGGGTATAAATACAGACTTAATAGGATCTCCGACCAACACTTCATGATATTACAAAGAATTGGTAATAATATTGTTATTATGAGGTATATCTATATCTATGCTATATCTTATCTGAACCGATTTCAACAAAATATTGCACACCTCACTCTAGGCTCAATTTGATACGTTCTACAAATTTTTGTCTCAATTGGTCAAACATTGTTGAAATCGGTTGAATCTATATATGTGAGGTATATTTTGGCCACACAATCCTCTAACTACGCAAGCAATTGACAAAATAGTAAAAAAAAATTGAAGAGAATGGATCTGTTACAGATATTGTGAGGTCTATGAAAATGATGATGACAACTGACTAATCACAACGTCGTAAAGGATTCTGAGAATCCCCAAATAATTTCTCTTCATTTAATTCATTGAGAAAAAGTTAGTTTGGTGCGCTCTTTAGTCCATACTTCTTCGAAAACGGCGATGAAATGACTGTCAATATGGTCCTGCCAATATCAACTGGTCACCAAGTTAAGCGATTTAACACAATTATACTTTTTGATATTTGTAATATTCCATTGAAAACCAGTAAGGGAAGTAGTAAAGTCGGACTGGAACGACTATATGATACCCTTCACCACTTTGGGTATATTCTACATATCGTTAGCTAAAATGCAAAAAGGCGTAACTAACAAAAGCATAATTTTGTTGGAGAAGAAAAAAACAGTTTTGAATGAAAACTATAAACATGTCAAAAAAGTATGCCCGGCAGGGTGATATTGCATATGACGAATAATAGACTAAAATTTTTTTTTAACAAATTTAGTTATTTAGTTTTAACAATTAAGTAAAAAAATTTTAATTTTCGTTAGTTACGCCTTTTTGTTTTTTGTTAATAGAAGCTCCCTTTTTTGCCGCAGACGTGTAAAACTTTGTCAACACATGCAGTTTATTGACATTCACAATATTCATTCAAAAAGTCAATTTTCAATTTTTTGTTAGTTACGCCTTTTTGCATTTTAGCTAACAATATGTATCCTAACAGACGTCGCCTTTTCGAAGGAACATTGATTGGCGCGAAATTGAACGAACTTAAATATGTGATCTTCAGCTATAAGTAAACCGACTAACCTCAATCCCTACACATGGTATTGTGCAACCTATTCTAAATTTTGTAAATCGATTTAAAGCACACTTGATACACTCTATTTGGTATGTTGCACTGTTAAAAAATTAATTTCAATCAGACACCCATTGATTTCTTCGTGTCCAATCAACATGAATTATATATGGAAGCTATGATATATCTAAATCTGAACCGATTTATATTATCTTCAGTACGTTGTGCCAATCAGACAAACTTTTGGTCTTAAGTTCACCATTTACTTAAATTAACATAAAATCGGACGAAAATATATATGGGAGTTATATCTAAATGTGAAACGATTTTCGCGAAACAGCACACATCATTTTGGACATAACTCAGTACACTATGACAACTTTCGTGCATATCGATCGGTTCAGATTTAGATATGGCTCCCATATATATAGTCGTCCCATTTTATGTGAATGATGCAACAAACTCCCAATATTTGTCCGATTGGCACAAAATTTGGCACAGAGTTTTGAATCAAGTCCAGATTTAGATATAGCTCCTATAAATAGTTTCGTCCAATTTTTTGTGAATGATACACCAAACTGCCAATATTTGTCTGATTGAGTAAAATTTTGCTATTGAGAAAAAAATTATGCGTGATAAGGTCTGTTGAAATCGGTTCAGATTTTATATAGGTCTTATATATATTTTCGTTCGATTTTATGTAAATGGTGGTTACACGAAACTTGACAGAGGGTATTAAATTGGCCCATTGGGTCCATATTTATATATATATATATCCCATACATAATTTGGCTCGATGTCATACAAAGAATCCAAGTCTGCCCATTTGACACGCAATTTTCCACTGATTTCAGAATGGTATGCGTATGGGGTTTTTCAATTGGTTCAAATATTTATCTAGATAGCACATTTAATTTCGCCCGATTTTATCTTAAGGGGACCCCCCCATACTCGGGGTCAAAATTGTTGTTGATATAATTCGAATCTACACTAATTATAGAATGTCTCTAAAAAATTCAAGTGAAAATCTCAAGAACTCTTGAAGATATAGCCGATTTATTGTGTCAGCATCAAGTGACGGCTGAAGGGCTTCTCAAACTTTAAACGCGTTTTTCTTTAAACATTTTTTTCCGAATGGCGGGCACGATAACTCAAAAACTAATAATCCAATCGGTTCCAAATTTTGCAACGTTTCTCTGGGTGTGTATAGCTCTCGTAGGAACTAGGATAAAGCCAATCGGTGAAGATCTTCCTTATTTTTAACTTAGTTTTTGGTAAAACATCGGCGATTTTCCAAAAATATTTTTTCAAAGGTCCACCATTTTGTTAATTTTAAAGCGAAGTCAATAATCCTAGTTCATACGAGAGCCAGACATGTACTCTTTCTAACACCGTTGGAATTTTCGGATTCCTATATTCCAGTGAGGAGTTATCATGCCCGCCATCAAAAATAAGGACTTTTCTTTAATTACAAAAAACAACAACAAAACAATAACAAAATTTTTTTGTAAATTATTTTTCTTCTCTTTGAAATCTTCAATTATATATGTGCAAAGTTACAACCCTTTACAAGCATTTGTATTCATATACCAGCCCATTGAAAATCTTGAAAAATTAAAATCGGGAATGGGGGGGGGGGTTCCCTTAATGGTCCTCCAAAAATTCTATGACCGTTCTATCTACAGGTTATTATAACTATTAACATGTCTTGCATATTCCCAAAGTGGTGAAGGGTATCATATAGTCGGCCCTGTCCGACTTTTGAACTTTCCTTACTGGTTTTCACGACAAAAATCTTATTATAAATTATTTTTCGTCTGAATTTCAGTATTTAGAAATGATTAAACACAATATTTTTGTGCACTGTGTCATTTATTTAAAATATATTATATTATCCACATGAAATATATTATTAATCCACCACTGTGATATTAAATGTTTAATAGCGAACATATTTTACTAATAAATATGCAAAAATTTAAGTAGAGATTTAAAGAAGTAATTTACATAAATTATGCATAATTAAAAATGCATAGTTTTAGAAACTACAAGTAGTGAAATATGGTATATTTCTATAATCATATTAAAATAAAATAAAAATTTAAAACAAAATAATGTAATGGATGATAACTTGTTTTTTTATTCAAATGCTATGTTTAGCTGAAAACGTATTACTATTTAAATGTAAATAAAACAGATTTTATTAGATTATTATATGAATTCAATTTTGAAATAAGTAATAAAACATTTGCCGTTTACAATGAATGCATATTATTTTCATTCTTATTAAAATGGAGTACATAAGAAAACTTCTAATAAAATTTATTTGAAAATTGAATTAACAATTGAATTACATTTAGCCATTTTATTCCTCATCAGGCCTTTACATGCACTTCACATAATGTCATTGTAGTTCCGAAAGGAATGTGAAGAAGAATGCAAACTATTGAGAGTTTTTATTTGCCATAATGTATGTATTGAAGGAAATTATAATGAGCTTGTGGCCTTTGTATCGATATTGTAAGTATGTATGTTTTGCATGTATATATCAGTAGGAAGTGGCGAACGTTCTAATTTGGGTATTTACAGAAAACGACTTCAATATTTTTATTGTAAGAGATATTTGATTTTCAAATAGAACCGGAAATATATTCCATTTCAGCAACATAGAAATTCTCACAATATCAAATGTAACTATAGTGATTATACCGAAATGTTGGAGGTATCATTACACGGGCGTTGTAATTACACATGGATAACTATAGCCGACATTTCAACTTGACCATCAATATGCGAACAAAAGACAACTTTATGCGAAATTTTGGCGTTCTAATTATAAACAAATCAATTAGTATAATTTATTGAGATTAAGTCCAGGTTCTTCTTAAATTGTTTACTGAATCGATTGGTATGTACTTGGATAGCAATAATAAAAGAAGCTAACAACAATAATGTACATTTTCCATTCAGAAACAAAATTACTGCTTTAGTGTGCGTACCAGTTTAACTGGTACTTAGGAAAAAGGTCACCTCTATTTGAAAGGGAACATCAGAACGAAGTCACTACTAATACGTTCTAATTCAGACTAACGAAATCACTTAAAATCACTTTGTAAATCCTTATGTAAATTAACATAATTCATGCGGAAATCTCTTAACCAACATAATGAAAAACATCTGTCTACCTGCCCATCCTACCCACTCAACCCGCAAATCCGTTCTACCTGATTAGAACAATTATTATCGGAAAATTTTGCACCTTTTGGAAAAACCCAATGAAATTTTAGTATAATTTCTATCAGATTAAGACGTTGTGCAATAAAATCTTAGTGGATTTTTTCCAATAAACATTTTTTTTTTTGAGGAATTAAACGAAAGGTCATAAAAAGTCGACATAAACATCTGCTTATTGGATTGTGGTATACATATGAGGAAAAAATCCAATGATGGCAGCTGCAATTTTGCGAAATATATTTTTCACAAATGTGTAAAATTTGCGAAGCAAACATATTACCTGGTTGCGACTATATTTTCACTGGTTATTTATGAAACCATATTTTTGTGTGTATGTAATATTAATAAAAGTAAGTTAACTTGAAAATAATTTATATTTCGGACAGCAGTAGTGTCCAAATGAATGATTTATAGGAGAGCGACAAAATTATGTATGAAAGCTATATATAAATTTAAGACGATTGAGTTAAAATTTAACAGAACTCGTTGTAGAGCAGATTTCGTCGCCTGTGGAAAAAATGTTAGACAGAACATTGGATCTTAATTTATAAAAAATTAGGCTAATATGAATGCGGGACCTATATCTATATCTTGAATCGAACATTCGATTCTCGATCGAACTCGATCGAATATTTTTATGTTTTTTATATACGCATCGATACGTTTATATAAAATCCAACAACTACCAGTATGGAAAGCAGTAAAGTCAGACTGGGCCAACTATATGATACCCTTCACCATTTTGGGTATATTGTATATATGGGCAATATTGCCAATTTTTTAACATAGCTGAAGCGGAGGTTCACCCCTTTATAACTCGAGAACTACTTAATTATATGAAAAAAAGTGAATAGTTTTGGGTTAATTGATCTGTCGTTGCAAACTGTTCATGATATTGACCTCGAAACTTTTTTTTTTGGTGGAAGCTGTGTCTACTTTAATGTAAAAAAATGTGTAAAAACAGGTTGAGGCGAACCAGTTTTTTTATGTTCTCCATCGATTTGTGACTAAGCCACTCATTGCACGGTCTTCGTGTCAAAATAAAACTAGAAGCCAACAAAATGGGGATTACGCCCCTTATGTATCATTTTTCAAAATTTTAACTGCATCTACCTTTAAATGATGCTGACATTTTAAAGCTCGATTTTGAGTGTTTTTTGAATTTTACTTCTAGCTTTAATACGCCAACAGGAATATCCAAAAATCGATTATAAGATTATTGTAGCCGCGAATCTGCGTAATTTGGTAATACTCATTAGAAGGTGCGAATTTTGTGCGATCAAATTTCTAAAAAACCTATTTTTCGGGCCAAATTTTTAGATCTGTCAACTGAATGATATGGGTACCCGCGATCAATAAGGTTTTTTACGTTTCGGATGATATAAAATCTTCTTCGTGAAAATCCATCTACTAGAACGGCGGGAACTGGCCTTCCAAAAACACGAAATTTGGCAAAAAATGTTTTTGAAAATATCGCGGATTTATTTGCGTTTTCTGTGTATCATTTCCGATTCAATAAAAGACCTCATACGGATTTTGATCTTTTTCGAAAAGAGAACTTTAAAAACTTCAGCCGAAAGAGAGATGTACGCAATTTATCTCAAAAATAAATTGTGCTGGCACATCCATGGTTTTTAATGGACCGCATTGAAATTGTATAGATCGATGTATTTTTTTAGAAATCGGATGCGCGTTAATGGCATATGGAGTTTTCGGAAATTATTCGCGTTTTACGATTTTTTGGGTACCTCAATGTAACGTGCGGCACATCTTAGCCGTCAAATGAAATTTCGCAAAATATATATGGATTGGAAGATAAACTTCAGTACTTCCTGGAAACCACATGCGCATCAAATGATTTTGAGAATTACGCGATTTACACGCAATTTAAAATGTATATTTCATAATATTATTTTATTTTAAGATTTATTCCTATTTATAAAACCCTAAGATTTATCGGAAGGGTCTTGCTATAATCCGCTAGGTGTATACTTGTACAAAAAAATGAGATTATTTTTATATATGCCAATTTTTCGGCGAAATTCGGGTAAAATAGCAGAATAACCCCAACATTTTTTTCTGAAATTTCTTGTATACAATTAAAAAAATAAATATGATGACATTATTTTTTCGAACCAAAAACAAATATTTTTCCTCAATATCTTGTTTTATTGTCGCTGTGATTTACAAATCGCTACACGGACTTGTGTGATTTTGATATCATTTGATTCATCATGGTGTTTAGATTATGTAGATATTTTTAAATTAATTTTTAGGTGTGTGTATGTCATTAATATTATGAAAATATTGACGTAATCCCCTACATTTTTACTATTTTTCTCATATTTCGCGAAGATGTGCAACTTTATCGCGATTATTATAATGTATTCATATTCTTATTTTACGGAAGAAGATATATATCAACGTTTTTGGTCAATATAATAAACGGCGCAATTTTAAGATTTTTTCTTATGCCCAAAATTAAAACCTCGATAACTTTTGCGCGCATCAACCAAAAATTTGATCGCGAACGGTTTCGGAGTCAGAACATTTTTCTCTATATGTGTACCAAAAATCACTGATGTGCCACAAAAACAAAAAAGCCGATTTTTTGAAAATGGAATATTAAAAAATTGGCAATATTGCCCATATGTATCCTAACATTTTCATGTCAATGTTCCCTCGAAGGAACATACACATACTTTTCTGCAACCTATGCTAAATTTAATTGCATTCGGGCAGATTTAGAGTCGTTTGCGTACAATGGGACAAATGTATGGAGATTGATTTATACCAAAATTGATACACGCTATTCGGTATACCGCGCTGTTAAACATTTAATCTCAGTCAGACACCCGTTCGAGATATATATGGATGCTACTACACCAATTTCAACAAAACGCAATAACGTCATTCTAGTCTCAATTTCATACTGACAAAAATATAATATATATCTAAATCTGAACTGATTTTCACGAAACTTAGCGCATTATTCTCGACTCAATACAGTTAACTATGCCAAGTTTCGTCCAAATCAAAAGATATATAGAGACTTTGATACACCATTTAATCGGAAAATATATATGGAAGCTATGTTCATATATTTTCACGAAATTTAACACACATCGTTCAAGACTTAAGTCCGTACGCTATGCCAAATTTCGTGCAAAACGAAGGATATATAAGATTTTTAGTGCACTATTTACCTTAAATCAGACGAAAATATATGGGAGCTATATCTAAATCTGAGCCGATATTCACGAAACCTAACACACATCACTATAGACTTAATTTAGTACTCGATGCCAAATTTCGTGGAAATCGATAGATAGATACATAGATATATAGGTACTTTGGTGCACCAATTACGTTAAATCGGTCGAAAATATATGTATATGGGGCTATATCTAAATCTGAACCAATTTTTCCCAATTACAATTGGGTTCGTCCTTTGGCCAAATAAATAAGCTGTTCTAAATTTCATTCAATTTGAATTCTATGCATATTCTCAGAAGGAACCATATCTACCCATGGTGAAGGGTAGAATAATATCATTTATGATCCAGTAATATCCGATGGTCAGTTCAGATTTAAATGTAGCTCCCATTTATGTTTTCGTCTGATTTGATGTAAATGGTATTTCAAACAATCTAAGCTTGTCCGAATGGGTGGAAACTTGTCTTATCGCTCCGAAATGATTCGGGAATTATGTGCGCTAGTTGAAATCGGTTCAGATTTGGATATAGCTCCTATCTACATTTTTGACCGGTTGAAACGAAATATTGGTACTTAAAACCACCAAAACTCGTCCGAATGGGAGGAAATTTGTCTTAGCGCTCCGAAAAGATTCGTGAATTATGTGCGCCAGTTGAAATCGGTTCAGATTTGTATATAGTTGTATATAGTATAAAAATTTCTTTCAAATTTTCAAAAGGTTTAATACCATTGGCCCTGCAAAGATGTTCCGATCGTCCGGTCGACAATGTAAATATTTTTCCTTACTGCTTTTAATGTATACAATATAGAGAATATTTACGGATTTCGGATAATAACTAAGGCCAGAATTTGAAAGTGTTGGGCATGACGAACATCTGACAACAAAATCAAAACAAAATACCGATTACAAAATGTTTACTATTAGTACACCTCAATGGAGACAATGCGACGATCGATAAGATACATTTTTCTCCAAGTTTGTCAAAAATCCAAATATTTAGTGGCGGGGATCTGAATTTATAGTTCACATTTTTGGCAAGAGCGTTTACCCCATTGAAAAACAAAAATTCCAAATTTGAATCGAATTTTTAGAAAATGAGGCTAAGGCCATACAGTGAGTACCACCCTACATGAGGGATACCAAAGTCTTGGACCCAAAATTCGGCAGAGTGATTGCAATAAAAAAGAAAAACAAGTGAATCAGCATTAAGTTCGGCCGGGCCGACCTTTGGATTCCCTCCACCATAGATATACTGACAGGTACTTGAAATGAAAATATAGGGAAAATACAAAAAATGGACCGATATCGACATTTCTACAAACCGATTATGTAAACCATAATGTAAAATATAAAACAAATTTCAGAAATTCTTAATGGCTAATATACCATCAGTTTTATGGCTAAGGAGGGTGTATACACTTTGACACAGTTAAATGGTTCTAGACCCCATTTTTCTTTGGACCAAATTTGTTTCAGAAAATATTATTTCTTCCAAACTTTGTTCAAGTTCGAAGATGGGGAATATCGGTTCACTTCTTCTGGTACCTCCCACACAGGAGCTAGGCCTAAATGCGGGTTATAGTTCATTATCAAACCTTACGTTCTATTTTTTGATGTCGATATCCTCCGCAGGAGAAATGATTACAACAGAGCGTTAGAACCAAACCCAAAACTCGGAACAAATCAGATAACTATTTACCCCAAAAAGGGGGCGAATATTAATAATTTTTTGTGGAGAGATTTCTTACCACATACGACTACAAAATACCAAATTGCAGAGAATTTGGTAGAAAAACGCGCTCAAGAAACTCAAAATTCCGAAAATTGGGGGTACTCTTATATAGGGGCTATCCGAAAAAATTGTCCTATATTTATAATTTTTAGTGGAGAAATTTGCTACCCAATAAGAATCAAAGTACTAAATTACAGCCAATTCGATGAAAAAATACGACCAAAAAATACGGAAATTTGGGGGTACCGTTATATAGGGGCTAACAGAAAAAGTGGACCGATATTTATAATTTTTACTTTAGATATTTGGGACCAAATAAGAACCCAATGTTCCAAATTTCAGAGAATTCGGTTAAAAAACGCGCTCAAGAACCTCAAAATACCGAATATTGGGGGTACCCATATAATGGGGACTATCTGAAAAAATTGACCTATATTTATTATTTTTTATTATATTTATTTTTTTTAGGAACTCAAAATACTAAATTACAGCCAATTCGGTGGAAAATACGACCAAAACACCCAAAATACTGAACATTAGAAGGTACCGTTATATGGGGGCTACCAGAAAAAGTGAACCTATATTTATAATTTTTTGTGAAGACATTTAGTACCCAATAAGAACCCAATGTACCAAATTTCAGCGTATTCGGTTGAAAAACGCGCTCAAGAACCCCAAAATACCGAAAATTGTGAGGTACTGTTATATGGGAGCTATGCCTTAACGTGGACCGATATATCCCATCTTCGAACTTGACCTGCCTGCAGGCAAAAGACAAACGTATGCAAATTTTCAGCACCCTATCTCAATTCCTTCAGAAGATAGCGTGATTACAACAGACGGACGGATCGTCTTAGAATTTTACCCTGATCAAGAATATATATACTTTATAGGGTCGGAAATGAATATTTCGATGAGTTACAAACGGAATGACAAAATTAATATACCCTTCCTACTATGGTGGAGGGTATAAAAAACCAGTAAGGAAAGTAGAAAAGTCGGACTGGGCCGACTATATGATACCCTTCACCACATTGGGTATATTCAGCATATGTATCCTAAAGTAGAAATAATATATGGAAGCTATGCTATATCTATATCTGAACTGATTTCAAGGAAACTTATCAGAGAT